>NC_051156.1:212083351-212168351 GCF_013339745.2 Dermacentor silvarum | reverse complement strand
TGTTTTTGCGTTTCTGTTAGGCTTCGCGGTGCACGTCTCGGCCCACCTGCCTGTTTGTGCCGTGCTGCGCGTCCTATACCTAAACGCCGCGCTCACGCGTATAGGTCGTGAAAGCGGACGCGTCGCTCGATCATCACGTCGCATACAAATCGACCCTGGCGGTCCTTGCTCGTTAGTCGTTAAGAGGTATCGCACCGTGCACGCGTGCTTTTGTGTCGCTTGGATATCGACTGTTTCTTAGAGAGAGAGAGAGATAGAGACACCCGAGAAGAAAGCTGGAACAGGAACAAACCAGACATGGAGCACTAAGAAAGAGGGCCAAGTATTCTCACGGTGAAAGGTTCCCATAAGGCGTCCGCTCCTTTACGCCACCCTGCGGCCAAATAGAACCGGAGTGGAGAGGAGGTGGCACAGAAGTACTTTCTTTCTCTTCTTATCGATCGTGTGTGCGGCAAAGTGGGCTGTCTATAGATCACATTTTGTATTGCCATGGTAAAGCCGAGAAGCACGAAACTTTGAAAGACTATTGTCATGTTGCCTTTGCAGAAAGCGTACGTCGTTATGCGCTGTAACGGATGTCCTATGATTTGCGAGTTCCCGATCCGCAGGTTTGATGGCCCAGTTTCCCTAAGCAGTTACTGACAGAGTGAGGTGCGTTTGTTGTTGTTGAATTGTTTACAGTGCTCCGAAGTCACAGCGCACAGGCGTTTTTTTTTCCGTTACCACCGCATCAGAATACAGCCACCACGTCACAGAAGTAACGTCAGCTGCAATAAAGGGTTATTTTTATGAGGCTCCTAAGGCAGGGCTTGGACCATGGACCTAGTTCATGGTCTGGGTTATAGTAGCTCAAGTTTCAGAATGAGCGATATCAGTGCTGCTGCACCCAAGCGTCATCCCTGGAATGTCCAAAAAGCACTAAAATGCTGAAGTGTACTCTGCGCAACGATTACAAAGCAGTCCGCCACAGGCATGCGATCCAGGGTCGTCGTATTCGTTGCATTCAGCACGGCGTTGTGTAATGGCAACCGGTGTCAGCACGAGCAACACCCGTGCGTTGCCAGATCTCTGAGGCCACGGTTGCTTACGCGAACCGCATGTGTGCGAGAAAGAGAGGGGGAGGGAGATAGAGAAATAAGATAGAAAGGGAGAGACGAAAGAAAGAAAACACAAGTGAAGGAGGAAGTGGGGCACATATATAGAGACGTCTATTCGCGCCATGCAACGTGTGCATGCAAGCTGAGGGGAGGAATACTAAGTTGCCTAGATAAAACTTGCACAGGGGCCTTAGAATTCACTGACGATGTCCGCCCCCCTCTATGATAAGCCGCTTTTGGGAATATCCACTGAAGTAAAACTCTTCAGGACTCGTCCTCAAGTAATTATCTTGGCTTTTGACATAGCCGGTGCCGGTATTGGTTGTAGAAATAGCGCCAAAATTTATTGCGTGCTTTTTCGTGCACTTGACGCTCTACATCAATAGTAACCTCTTTCGCTTGCACGAGCACCGTCAGCAGCGCCGCCTCTTGGCGTCGTTTTCTGCAGCTTGTATATATATATATATATATATATATATATATATATATATATATATATATATATATATATAGTTTGTCGTGTGTTCGTCATTACCGGTGTCTTTCTCATTTCCGTTGCCCTGCGCTCTTTGTTTCATAGCTCCTTCCTTTCTATCTTTCCGCACAACTTTGGACAGCGGCTTGCCACATGTTCATTTTCTCCTTCCATTCCTCTCAACGCTCGTCATTTCCAATCTCGACCAGTTAGCGCTTCGCTCACCCCCTTTGCCGCCCTCTTGGTCGTTTATGAAGAAAGGAAGAGAGAGAGAGAGAAACGCACGCGCGTGCGCTATAAGGACCGTCTCCGTTTCCTTCTCAGTTGCACCGTGCGAATGATAGCTCCTTTATCACAAAGGGAGCGGGGGTTCCAGCACGCATGCCGAACAACTCGCTGCAGCCTCATTTGCGTGAGACGCGACCATCTGCGACTTCCTCTGCCGCTGTACTTGCACGTGTGCGCATTCGACGTGTGTCGCGTGCGCACGGAGGGTTAGCTGGCCGACCGGCTGGGTTCTAAAGTTATTCTCTCTCCTCTCTCCCTCTCTCGAAGTTGCGACTTGAGCTTGATAGCGTACTTTTAAAATGGCGAAGGGGAGGGGGGGCCAAGCTGCAGCCCCGCCCCACTTTGCAGCCGTTGTTTCGCTCACCATGTTTCTCACGCGGTGTCTGTTTTTTTGTTATCTTTGATTTTTCGCGGGTCGTTCGACCCTTAGCGCCCCGTGCGAGGTTGTTGACGCGTCCGGAGCCTAATGACTCAATCCTTGAAACTTCCATCGTGCCGTAGTTAAGCCGCTGTCTATGCGCTGTCTATGACGGGTGAAAAGCCTGCGACACTTTTGCTTCGGCGTGTCATGCCTTTGATATTCTTGTATGCGCATTGAACGCGGTATACTGATGCCGCCGAGGTTTGCATCGTATGGCAGACTGACTGCTGATCCACATCGGCAAAGCCCCTGTCAGCGCTATTGGTGCAAGACTGGCGCGTTCTGGATGTGTTGTGTATATCCTATACTAGTACCGATGTCTCGCTTTAGAGGGAGTTGACACGTCGATGCGGTGTTTATTTTGTTCCGCGTCTACGTATAGTTGTTTGACTACCATATGACTTACGTGTCCCGCCGCTGTACACGATATAACCAGAAATGCTAGCAACTAATTGCTAGCATTTCTAATGCTAGCACTTGAAACAACCATGCTAATTGCTAGCATGGTTGTAGCGCTGCCTGCGCGGACTGCACGCGTGTATTTATCCTCTTCTATACCATGTCACTGACGTCATCCTTTCAAGGCACTGCGGTTATCTGATGCCTGTTTATGTATAGTTTACCTTATGTGCGATACTCCTGCTCTAAATTATGTGTAACGCAGCTGGGCAGTATAGGTTTTCATGTTATGCGTGTCAGCTCATAACAGGCTGGTAAAAAATAAAGGATGGGGGTTCAGACACAGTCATTTATATGCGATAGAAAGGGAACACTGGCTCGCGCATAATGGTGAAGCTTTAAATTAAAATTAAATTATGGGGTTTTACGTGCCAAAACCAGTTCTGATTATGAGGCACGCCGTAGTGGGGGACTCCGGAAATTTGGACCACCTGGGGTTCTTTAACGTGCACCTAAATCTAAGTGCACGGGTGTTTTCGCATTTCGCCCCCATCGAAATGCGGCCGCCGTGGCCGGGATTCGATCCCGCGACCTCGTGCTCAGCAGCCCAACACCATAGCCACTGAGCAACCACGGCGGGTGGTGAAGCTTTACATGAGTGAAAGAAGAAAATACTGTATGTTGCGGGGAAACAATGGATTTTGCCTTCAGCTTCGCGTCTCAGGAGTCGAATTCTTTGATTATTTGTGTGGCTGTTTGCAGCAAGGAAAAAAAGAAGACAGCAGCGCCGACACCATTAACACCGACTTATCATTCTCCTTCTTTCTTTTTTTCATTGCGACGGGCTTCCTGCTCCTCTCCGGTCTACTCGCGGCGCAGGTCAGTGTTTGCTTTAGAAAGGGGGGGCTTTCATTCGCGGGTCGGTCCCCTTCCCAGCGGGAGGCAGTAAACATTCACTCGGCTTTTATGGCTTCACCGGTTTAGGCTGCTGCCACTTGATGGGACACTTTCTTCCAGGCCGCGCTGCGTCTACAACGCCGCAGAATTCGAGAGCGAGAATTTCCCTCTCCCCAATTTCTTTCTCTCTCTCTTCCTTCCCTCCTGTGTGATACTCGAACTGGGCTCACGAAGATGTGACATATGCTTCTGATGCCCGCCCTTCAGTTCGTCTCGATCCGGAAGGGTCGCTTGGGCCGGGGATGTCCTGTATATATAGGGTGATGATTACGTATGGAGTGATCTTAGGGTTAATGTTCTCAGTTTCAACAGTGGGTTACGTGACAATCTATCTATAGATAGCTTGCACGTGACGTCACCGACGCAGCTTCTCACCTAGCTGGTCCTCCCACATGGCGGCTAGGATGACCTCAGTATTCGCTTCCACGGTTAACATGCTTCGATGTCATAGAGACGTGGCGTCTGGGCCAGAACCACAGCACGAGACGCCAACAGACGCAGCTTCTCACCCTGCTGGTCTTCCAATATGGCGGCTAGGATGACATCAGGGTATCATATTCACATCCAAGGGTAACATGCTTCGATGTCATATAGAGATGTGGTCGAAACGCTGCTAGCGTCCGTGCCAGAACCTCCGCGTGTGACGCCAATAGATGTAACTTCTCATCGTGCTGGTCCTCCAACATGGCGGCTATAGGATGAAGGACGTGCAAGCCATCTATACATGAAGAAATATACTATGAGTGAGGGCGCCGCCGCAGGGAACCCAAAAATGCCGTTCGAGGTGCACCGGGAGTATAAAAAAAGACACGTCAATTTGCGCGGAGAATTTTTATGTAGAGGCTTCGGGTCAAATTCCGAAATATACGCACAAGCATAAGCCAAATTCTGCGAAACAAGTGAACGAGACCAAACAGACCAAGCAATACATACACACAAACATTTAAGCAACACCCGACGAAGAGCTGTGAAAGCCATCCAACGCACACTCGACACACAACAAGAAGCAACCCTGCCAGTATATATAGCCACGATAATGTGGGCCTCGAAACGGCCTAGCGAGCAGCTGTAGTGTTTCCAGAATTACGACTCACAGGCTCGCACATATGAGATCGGTCTCTCTGAAAACAACATGAAACATAAATCCACACGGAACTGTTAACTTAGAATATTGAAAAAACAACGTTCATGGCATAATTTTTCAAAATTAGAATGCCATTCCGTGAGCGCTGAAGCGACTTCGCACACTGCCGGCGTCCGCGGCCAAAAAGTAGTGCGTTAGTTACAGTACGCAAGAAAAATGTACGTGCGCGTGCTTCATGACAAAATTAGCTTCATGCGAAAGAATTGTGGCTGGATAACAATTTATTACATGTGAGCATGACCCGTAGCAGCCTACGTAACACCGAAAATTGCGTAGTCATACATTTTTTTGACCGCACTACTTGCTCCGCGTCCAAGCAATGTCTCTCGGCTGTGAAACGGAGCCATATCGCTCATCTGGCAAACGAATCCTCACGCTCGGAGCCAGCAGGTATGCTCCTAAATCAGTATGTTGGATGGAGCTGATGTTAATGCAATATCCGAAGCAACGACGTGATCAAAACAGAACTGCGCGATAACAATTCAATTCACATCGCTCAGTATTAAGAAGCTTTATTGACAGTACGTACTTACGTCCTACCGTATTTCTTGGGCGAGGATATCCGTACACAGATTCATAAAAGAGTTGCTTGCACCACTGTCTAACTTACTGGCAGCACAGCACAGTAACGAAGTCGGAATATGGCATTCATGTGCGGCTATCATGGACGTTGTCGCTCGAACCGTGGCTGCTGTTGTCATTGCTACGCAGCACTTTACACCGGACGTTCTCAGAATATACTCAAAAGGACATAAAAGTGGTATTGAACTCACTGAGGAACACAAGTCAAGGTCACGCAACACGGAAGCACAGCCAGAAACCCGAGCCGACATCACGAGTCAACCGGCAGCTTCGTGGTCACAACTAAGCCTTTTTCCGCACTTGAAATCGTTGCTCTTGCATTCATCGTTGCCAGCAGAGTGATCACAGCTAACGCACATGAAGATGAGATGCAGTGAGCTTCAGAAAGGCCTATAACACTTTCTGGAAGGAAGTATAGGAAAGAAAATCGGCGAAACGCTGGCACGGAACGACACTTCACAGATGTAAACAAACCGTCAGCCATGAGCACCGCCGACTCCGCCGAACGCGGCCGGTCGCTGGCGCGGCACTATGAGTGAGGGCGCCGCCGCAGGGAACCCAAAAATGGCGTTCATGGATTCTTAGTCGGATACCTGCAGCCAATTGAGCCGTACGGACGCAGCTTTGACTCGGCGCTCCGACTAAAGTTTGCCTGGGGGGCTCACGCAAACTCTAGCCGGTCGTGCTCAGCGAGCAAGTTGTCCTGACGCAACTCACTGCTCTTGGCGCATGTAAACGAGGACAGGTGGGATCAACGGCATGTTCGCAGGCAGCAATGAAGAATATGGGCTCTCCCTGCGTTCACGCGCTCCGTTCTCTCGGGTTCACTGAAACTGCTGCTGAGATCTCCACACAATAAAAAAAATATTTTTCACGCTGAACTGAAAACGAAGGGGACGAAATTCCGTGTAATCACCTAGTCGTCGTTGGTGCCATGTTTTAAGAAAGTGTTCAATCTTCCGTGCTATAGTCGGGTTGCTTCCGCCTACTCGCGCTTGCTTCCGCCTCGCAGCATTTTGACCCACCCGACAAGGTTAATTTCACGCCGTCGAGAAGGCTCGACTTGCTGTTATTGATGCAGATGACTTCTATAACACATTCGGTTTCTTTCTTTTGAACCTTACTGTTCTTATTAGCCACCTGCTCAAACAACGAAGCCTATTGAGCAATCAACAGGATAGAGAGAGAGAGAGAGAAGATCGGAATGAAACTTAATTAGAATGTCTAAGTTATCCGATCGCTGCATCTGACATTGCTTGTCGGTGTAAGTGTTCAACTCTCGGCCTCTCTCACCAGATGGGAGAAGCGCGTAAGCGTCGCCATCGACGAGTCCGACACGGACGCGGAACGCCCGGCGGAGCCCGCGCGTCCTCATCCGGGCCTAGTGACATCTTTCGGCGCACAAAGGGAGGCGACAGAGAAAAGCAACGACGAGATAGAGAGGCTCTGCGCTCGCGCGGGCATCCATCACGCGGCCTCGGAGCAACGCGCGGTGTATGCGACCACCGGAGAGGGGACGGGGGGCGACGCGCAGTTGCCGAGGTCGTGTCCCAAGCGCTGTCTGCGCCGTGCCATACGTGTACACCATTCCTTTTCTGCCTGTCATACCGGCGACGGGCCTTCCTTCTCCTTTGGAGGACCTCTCTTCTCTTATCTCCCTATCGCCTTCCGCGCGGTACCAAATTGATCCCTTCCATCTTTTTCGCGCGGTACCGTGTGTATGTGGCGCGGACAAACCGTCTCTCGCCGCCGCCGTCTCTTAAGCGCCCTCCATCCCCGTCCTCCCACTCGCGAATGGCTGGCTAGCTGTCTCGGCCAAAGACGAGCTTTTCTTTTGGCTCCCGTGCAGGCACCAGCTCTCGCTTCTGCCCTGTATGACACAGACCCCCTCTTCTCTTTTATGTGCCACGTTTGCGTGCCGCGTTCCACTTGCATGTATTTGTTTGCTGTTGCAGTTGTCTTGTTTCTGGCAAAAAGTGGGTGTTTCGTGGCCCTCTTAGGGAGTTCGCTTCGAAGCCTCAGCTTTATCTGAGTCTTACATAAATGCCCTGTCTGTGTCCTCTTAATCTCCGCTCTTATGCTCATCAATGTCGATCCTTCGCGGATTCTCCGGACTCTTATCTCCCCGCTATACTTAGCAATGCGCGGCTTGGTTTCTTCTCATTTCTTTAATTAAGCTCGAAACTGTCTTGCGGCTCGCAGCCGTTCACGGTGCGGTCGTTAGCTTTACGATTCGTCGATGGCCATCTAAATTTTAAGTTACACGTGAACTTGCCGTTATGTCTTGCTCTGCGTCAACAGATCTTCGTTATGTATATATACATCATACAGTATAGCACATTGTTCGATTCCCTTCTTAAGGGGGCATGTAGTACGATCTCATGAGACATAGCACGGACGGTGTATGCATCGTACAAAAAAACGGGAGTGGTGGGAAAACAGGAACGACTGAGATAAGGCGAGAACATTCTTTCGACGGGACTGATTAGCCCTGAAAGCCCCTATAGCTGGTGGTTTTCAAACAAGCCTGCTTCACTGTGCGCTACGGCACATCATTGAGACACGGGGTACAAATCCGTGCGATATCCTACGTGTATACTGCTATAGTCGCCCTGCAAACGCATCTAAAAAGTGCCGACGAGCTTCTAAGAGTTTGTCACCGTATAGGGCTTCCTAGATAAAATTATTATTGCTCTAGAGTTCAGTGTAAAGTGATAGTAACTTTATGTAGGCAACCCTATACGGCGACAAATTCTAGAGTGCACTTTAGAGTGAATTCTTCGTGCTAGTGTGAGCTACAAGCCTGGCGGTTGAACCAGCATGGTTAGCACATAGATTTGCCTAAACTTCGTCCTTCTAGCTTGAAGCGGCTCTCTGACTTGTGCTTATTGATCATTTTCAATTCGCAATGATCATGCATGTTCCTGCAGAGTTCTATAATTACCTTCACTCGTTCAGAAAAAAAAATAAGATATGGTTGCTTGGAAATTTAGGCTAATAAAGACTAACAAATACAGCCTCAAGAACGTGCGAAGCCACGAGAACGAAGATTAGGCAAATACACGCGCTACACATCATTTCCATATAGCCGAGCGATCGCAGCGCCAAAATTATCTCTAGTAGCAGTCCACGAGCACTCGTCTATCCGACGTCGCCGTAAGTCGCGTATCAGACGTCGCGGCGCGCCTTGTGTCTCCCGTTCCAGTCTCGTGGCCACCGACGCGAGACACGTGGGCGACGGCATGACTGGCGACCGAAAGAGACGCGAGGTCCACGCGATCGGTTACGCAGCGATACCAGCCGTTCAAGCGTGTCCGTGTTCTCTCCCGACTTTGCCGCGCTGCATGAAGACGACTGCACGGCTTTGAGATGACTGCGCGAACGAACCCACTGGCCAAACGTTACCGAGCCCCGCCGTGAAGACCAAGTGAGGAAAACCAAGAAAAGGAACCAAGAAAAGGAAAAAGAAAGAAATAAACAAATAGAAGGACCGCGGTCGTCCTTGGCCCGTCCCGCGTTCCAACGAGGAGACAATTTTTACGAGCGTCTCCGCTCCTGGCGCGAAGCACCGATGCCGGAGTCGGATAAGCGCGAGCCGCTTGCCTGGTCTCGTATGTATACTGTAAAATGTCCACTGGCGGTGGTACTCGCCGGTAGACGAGGCTTCCGAGCACACATAGCCTCGCTCGCGGGCTCCGATGGCCCCGTGTCTCTGCTTCGGGGCCTTGAAGAAGGAACGGGCCATGTGGTGTATCGATTGCGCTCTTGGGGCAACGAACGAGCTTGACTTAACTATACGGCTCGAGCTGAAACAGTTGAACTGTCTGGTGAGGTGACGAGAGCGAGGGAGACGAATAATGGAGTTCGACTATAACCATACGTATATGTAGCACCCTACTGAAGATCGCATATAGCCTCTGTAGCAGTTCCAACTGCTCCAGACACCATCAAACACATGTTTGTCACTGCTAGGTGACATACATGACGCGTTAAACAGAAGCGCGCAAGGTGCGCAAGGCACTGGCTGATGCGTCATCTGTTCGACGTGTACGAGAAAACACGCACCGGTCAGTTTACGCTTGCCGCCGCCGCTTCCCGCTTCGTTTATCACGCCAAAGTCTTCATTGGCGGCTGCGTTGCATCCGAGCCGTATAATTTGCGCCTCGTATACAGCGGGCTGTTTTACGCAGAAAGGGCTGGCACCGTAACAGCCTTGGGTAAGCATGTCTGTGCTCGTTACGTGCACCTTTAATATGTCGCTTGACCATCGTCATTTCGATTAGCGTGCCACGGAATAATAACCATGGAGCACAACTGGCCTCCGCAATTCTCCTTCAGCTATCCAACATGACGTCAGCACAAAAATCTGATGTCAGTAAACTCTCTGACGCTTATTCAGGGTGGAATAACGACCGAAATTCCCGTCCCCGGTTGCCGTTTCTTGATTTTTTTTTCTTTGTTATGGCTTTGTGCATGAGACTGCATGCTCCGGATGCAACGTGTAGACGTCAAAAATAAGCGAGCGAACGTATAGTATTCAGTCGCGTATGATACGAGTGCGCGGGGGCAAATGTAACCTCATCACGCCATCAAGCAGGGAGCGCAGATACGATGGCGTTAACTAAGTACGTTTAGGTTCTAATGGCACATTCTCACGACAGCGGTTTCGTGCGTGCCGCGATTTTAAGGCGCGTTAAGGAGCCTCTGAAACAAATGGCGTGAGCACGGGCGATACATACACGTGTAGTCACACTCGGCTAACCACTCGGACAACGCAGTGAGCCCAGAGGTTAGCCGGTTCTTAATGTCGCCCTGAAATCGTGGGTGTTATCCAATGTCCCTTTTCAGAGCACTAATCAGACTTCTTCAGTCACACAAATGCCGAAATTCTGCTATAGAAATCGCCATGCGGGCCTACTGCATAGCCTATAAGACTAGGCGTTGCCTTTATACTCAACAATATTTGCGTCGCATCCAACGCGAGCATTTGCCATGCTGTGATATGAAAGGGAAAAATTGTCGCCCAGCCAAAAACCTTCTTCGGGCTTCCGCTGAACTGATATGTCATAGATTGAAGCGAGACATCGCGGCTGTTCTTGAATTTTGATTTAATATTGGACATATACGACTGTGAACGGGTCCTTCGGACAAGAGTGTGTATATAATGGCATCCTAATGACTATATATCGTCATCATCGCTCCGAATACACCCCCCCTTTTTTTTGTTAAATCTTCCTCTTCCGTCTGAGCAGACTATAAAAGATGCTAGATGACTGTTCATCTCAGATCGACCTCCCTGCGTTCCATCTGATAAATTATCTGCGCTATCTCCACTAAAACTCACTTGGTATCTGTACAATACATCAGCAATATAGGACCACTGTGTATAGACCCACGCATACCCGGCGCCCGTTTGCCCAATCTTTACTCTCCTGCCATTAAACGTCACCTGTCGTCATCACCGAGGTATGGTCGATGACGCCGAATGATGCGTATTTCGGGCCGCGCCATTTTTCACCAGTCCACGATGAGTGGGGCACACAGAAGGGCGTGTTCCCATTTTCAACAACAGCAAACGATAGGTGTTTGTTAGATGAGCCAGCAAATTGTTTTTGGCACGTAGGGGGACCGGCGTGACCTACTCGCCTCGTCGCTCTCTGGAGCGGCGCTAACACGCGCGCCGCTTTGGAGCCTCGCGTACAAAAACTGTCCCATGATTCGAGCAGGGACATCGATCTTCGTTCACATTCGCGTTCTAGCGACGCGGCACACGTTGACGAGCCATTGTCAATCATCACCATCATCATACCATCATCACCACCAACATCATCATCATCAACAACAACAACAGTGAAAAAAAAACTAAAAATGCGCTTGGTGGCGGTACGAATTGACATGGGAGAAGCCGCGGAAGCACCATTCACTTTTGTTAGTAGACAGAACGAAATTTCTCTCTCTCTCTGTCTCTATCTCTTATTTTGTTTTACGTGATAGTATGTATCTCGAACACAATCTATACACAAGTGGTTCTCTTCGTTCTTTATGTCTCGCATAAATGTTCCTCCATCAAGTGCCCTGTTTGCTCGCGTCGATATGCACGTGAGCGCACTTGCTCGGGGAAATTTGCATTTCAACGAGGTATCGCGTTCACGGCACGCGGCTGCATATCCTGTCGTGCTATCCTTGATGGCTGTATACGTGGTAAAAACCTGTGATGCCATCACCATGTCCAGCTTGCGCTATACGTCGATCGCTTGTTTTGCATGTGTACCGCATATATTGTTCGTCATTTCGTTGTCTTATTATAGGTATCTCGTGGAAAGTTTACGCCGCAGTTCACTGACGCTCTTGGCGAATCGTTTGCGACAGCGATTTCTTAAACGCGTACGCGGCCAGCCGCTACCAAACCGTTCGGTACTCCTTGCATTTATTGTTGCGAAAATCGCGGACGGACAAGCGCGAACGGACTTTGCATTCCTACCAAATTTATTGTTCAGAAGCATTTCACAACATAATTCTGCGAGCTCAAAACTGCACAGCGTAGTTCACGTAGTCCAAGCGTGAAACAGTGAAGCAAGTATTGTGGCGGAACGGGGAGACGTTGTTTCACGGAAATGAAAACTATGCGTCCACAGAATGCAATGCTTTCACGCATTACCTTTTCACGTAACGAAGCCTGTGAAAATGAACAGAAAACGTGAGCCCTGGCCGGTTAAAACACCTGATTAAGTTGTCAGTGAAGTTACTGCGGTTATAGCCTACGTTCAAACCTTGCTTTACCATAGGCTTCCGCAATTAGGCATGTATATACGGCATACACTGCCCGCTTTCCTTACTCTGTTCCGGTACTACGCGGATACCGAGAGCCATGGAGCGTACAAACTTTCAACTGTCTTGTGTGTTACTTAGTAGCAACAGAGTTCAACGCATGGAAAGCGGCTGGTCTAAGCTGGCTCACGAAGCGAATCGCGCACGTATATATACTCGTACGTGCACGCTTTAGATACAACTGCATTAACGACAGCCACCAACCCCACCACGCAGAACCGCACAGCGCGGCGCAACCACTGTGTATGGACACAGCAGCGTCGAGGATGAAAACGAAGAAAGCGAGGGTCCTCAAACATCTCCCAACTCACTTCAGACAAAAGAAAAGAAACGATACAGGCCGAAAATCACTCGTCTAGGCAAGGCGACTGAGAGGGGGAAACGAGATAAAGAAATGATTAAAAAAAAAAAGACGAAAAAGCTAATGTGTAAGGGACAGAGGGCTCTGCTTGTATCTCCAGCTACTATAGAGGGCAGCGCGGAATGAAAATACAGTATACACATATGGAAGAACGGGCGGCCATACACAAAGCGCGAGTGAGTAGCTCTCGCGGCACGGCTTTCCTCAAAGGCGGCGGCGGCGTCGGGGGACGACGACGTGTTGACACGCGTACTCGACGAACTGAGCACACATTTGCTTTCGCTCGCCACAGCCGGGCCCGCGCTGCCTTTCGTTGCGGCTACCTCGGGGGAAGAACGTTTCACACCGCCGCCACTGCTACGGCGTCGCGCCTTTTGCTCCGAAGGCGCGCCACATACGTTCTCGCAAAACGACGCACCTCTTTCTTTTCATTCTTTCTGTTTTCTTTTTGATGTTGATTTCACGTCCACCGACTGCCTCGTTTCTCACACGAAGCAGCGTGGTTAGAGAAAGCGCACCGACAAACGAATAAGAGACACGCGCATTCGCTTTCTTTTTCTTCGTTTACTCTTTTTATGTCTTATCCCTAATCCAAGTACCTATCTCGTTTCTGGCGCCGAGCTAGCCCCTAACCATCACGGGAACAGCACTGCGCGCAGTCGGTGTCGCTGCTTGATTTTAGACGCTGACGTCTACACCCCGGCCGCTCATTTCCATGGTCAGTGTGGTGCGTTTCCCACGAGAAGCAGTGGTGCTGTACTCCAAAAAAAGCGGCAACGCCAGCAGCCATGCATTAGGTAGCATTCCTGTCTCGTGGATGGCGCATCATAGCCCCTGTCGCTCATGCGTCATAAGAACAAACAAAAAGAAAATTAGGATAGCAAAACACGGTTTCCTTTCTATCCGTCCGTGTTGGAGACGGCGCTACACTTACGTGGAATTCTTGTTTTGTTTTTTATCACTTAAGCGCGCGTTATATGTTTGTTTCTTCGCGCCCTTTCGGTTGACATCCCTCGTCAGTTTGAACTGCTGCCATGTCATCGTTTCTACGAAACGCCGCCTCCCTTTTCCCATCCTCTAACCCTTTTTTCTTTCCTCCGGTTGAACTGCTGGGTCACCCAGAGCGTAGCATGTGTCGTCGGCGTCAGAGCGATGACAAGCAGGGAAAAAAAAAAAGGAGGGGGGGGGGGGGGTGGCATTGAAACAGCGTTGGGTTGAAAAACGCTAGATCAGGCAAAAAGAAGTGAAACCATTCAAGTGCGGCTTGAACTCCGGTTGACAAACGAAATAGGAAAGAGAAAGGCTCTAACGGGTGTTGGGAAGACGGGGGAGGGAGGGGGAGGAAAAAAGAAACAATGGAAAGAGATAAAAGGCTCTGCAGAAACTGTAAAACCTCCCAGTTCTCACGGGGCTGCCGGGACTCGGGAAACAAGAAGGCAAGGAATGCGCGTAAGACATTCTAAGATGCGGTGCTGCGGGAAGATAAATACGCGACGCGAAGCCGCGTCGAAAGCGGCGTACAGCGCGCAAAGCACGGCACTAGCTCGCTCTTAACGCCAAGCAACCGGCATCAACGCCACAGGCGTCGGTTTCCCCGCCCGACCGATGGCTTGAAAGCGTGTCGCTCTTTGTTTTTACACTTCACGAGCGGCGACGCGACAGCGTCGTCGCCTTCTTTTCGCGGTCGAGCGTGCGAGCCGACACAAATCCCGATTGCCTCCTGCCTTCCCCACTGCCCCCCCCCTGGAACATTTCACCCCCATCCCGCTTTCCCGCGCCCTCTCCCCAATCCATCCTCTTTTTTCCTTTCTCCTTCGCCGTTGCTTCCCCTCCTCCTTTATCACTCCCTTTATTTTGTATCCCGCTTCCCTTCTGCCGTAGCCGGTCCCTCGAGTGCATTCCTCGCCTCTTGCTCCCTCGACGGCTCTAGCTTTCTTCGTCTACCGCGTTCGGCTCTGAGGTCTTCGCGTTTTATTGACACCCTCTTATCTCTTCCTATACTGTGTCCCACGGTGCACTCTACCACGTCTTTGCGGTACCTTTCTGGCTATGTTCCTTTCTTCTCTCTCTCTCATCCTGATATCGGTCGTCGCTTTGCCATCCCGTCGCGCTCCTTCTATAGTCCTCTGCTTTCGCTCAATCTCTTATCGCGACTAATGTCGACTCGCCGGTCCTGCCACCTCTCTCCGTTCTTTATCTTTCCTTTCCTTTTCCTTCTTCCCGCGCGAACCCTAAACTCCGATCTCCCGCCTCTCTCGTTCTGCAGTCATAATGAAAGTTCCCTCTCTCTTAAGACTTCTTACCCATGTCTTCGTGCAGCAGTATTAGCCTTCGCTCCCCTAGTTTCTTGCTTCCCTTTTCCTTTCTTCTTTTTTTTTTCGGTACACACGTTCCTTTCGTATACGCACACGGTGAGGCGCCACTTTCCCTAGTCCCGATTCTCGTTGTATACTTTTTTTTTCTTATTTTCTTTATGTCCTTCCTTCCCAACCGCGTTCACGGTTCGCTATTCCTCACTCAAGCTGACCAAACTACCGTAAAGACCTCTCGTGAGTTCCCCATTTGCCATTGTTGCCGCCGACAAAGACGAAAGGAGAGAGAGAGAGCGGCTTGCAGGAGAGCTTGTTGCTGGGCTGTTCGGGTGTATAGTCGAGAAAAGCAAACAGCGCGCGACGAACGGGGCCAAGAAAGGACACAGCGGTGGATGAAAAGAACCCCTTCGTTGTTCGGCTTCCCGCACTCCCCACACTTGCCCGAGTAGTGTTACCTGCCGTGCAACCGCAGCTAGCCCCGTTCGCGTCGGTGTCCTCTTACACGGGTTCGTTGGAGGGATTTACACCTCCACCCGTTCTTCCCGTCCGCTTCCCTCTTTTGTGACGCGTCTGCTGTGTAAACGGACAGGACGGCAACAGCCGCACCAGACCTGCAGCTACCTTACTTTTGGCACGTGTCCGTGCGCTTTTGCATGCCCGCTTGCGCGTCTGTCGCAGAGCGTAAGAAAAAAAAAAAAAACGCGCGCAGTGCGGCCTGTCCCTTCTCAAGTCTATTATACTGGACGCCGTATTTGTCACGTTGTCTGTATAAGGCCACTTTGGCTCCTTGTACAGTGCCGTCTGCTCAGTGGGAACCAGTTTGTTTGCTGTCGTTTTGTGCAGTCGCCGCGCGCGTCAGGACGACGCCGTGACCACATGCATGTGCGAAGTTTGCTATAGCTTCGTGCACAAAGTATATACAACGGGCTGTTCTCGGTCGCGCCTGCCCGTTTGTTCGCTTTGGTAAAACGACGCTGGGTGCGGAAACGATGTTGTCCACAAGCTGAAAGTGCTTCACGGCGCCCCCCTCTTGTTGCCTGTATGTGGCGCTTATCTGCTCGATTTCTCCTGTCGTAAGCTCCGTACGCTACATTGTGTAGCGCGTACGCGTTGACAGCGTCGCTGAAGCAAAAAGCAAAAGAGACGCTTTGGGACGCTCTATACGGAAGCGCATGCTCAAGCGTGGGTTCCGTTCTTGCGGTGAATCGATGTCCTTGCTTAGACTATTTGAACAACGTTTGTTCGCTTTCAAGTCCGGTGCTTCCTTCGGGAGGACCCGCCGCTGCGATTTTGGCAGCTAACCGCATAGCTGTCCATATGTACCTATTGCACAGACGACCTGCAAGTTTGTCAGCAAAAAAAAAAAAAAAAAAAAAAAGAACGCTTCGATATATGTATGTACAGTCGCGAGCAAAAGTCTGCAGATCACAGATGTCGCGAAAAAATAAAGTTTTTCGCTGCAGCTTAGTCATGCATTAGCCGGAAGTTAAGTGGCACAGTTCACGTCTGCGTATTCGAGCGATTCAACGCACTGGCAAAATTCCGCGCTGCGACGTTGCTTGCGAGCACGTCATCCTGACCTCCCGTTGTGAGTTTTCGTACGGTTGCTTAGTTTTATTAACGAATGTGCAGTATTCATTAATCGTTCGATTTTCTTTCAACTATTCTTTGTATAGTTTAGGTAAGCGATGACCAGCTATTGAGGGATCCGATCGATCAATGATTGGAATAACTATGGCACTTCATCATGTATATCTGGTGAGCGGTAACCAGCTTTCGAGATCCGATCGACAACTGAAGTAATTATAGCACTCTAGGTGCCTTTGTTTGTAGCCTTAATGACAAGCTATGAAAGCTGTCTGTGGTCATAATTGTACATATAAAACAACACATATTTACGTTAAGACAGATGCAGATCATGTACGTATGCTTGGATATTTAAATATGCAAATTTCTATTCACTGACACAGGTCAGTTTGCTAGTACACAGACACCTTTTATTTTTAAGTTTTTTTTAGACTCATTTGATGTCGTTTGCTCGTGTGACTAACTGTCACATTTTCGTAGAGCCATGTTGAGCACCTATCATACGCTGCTTCATAAACAGCTCATAAAATATCATGAGATATTCACGGCATACTGGTTTTCTACTTCTTACTATGTGTATAACATAACGACAAGTGTACCAGATTGTAAAATGGTTCATTGTTTTTCTCGCAGGTAAGCCTGGGTCTCAGTTGGTACTGTCTTTTGGTGTCGCCGTGACGTATGCGGACAGTGTGATTGCATCATCCTGGTTTGCCTGTGGATTACTTACCACCTTTCGTGAGCGTCACGGAAAAGGTCTGTTTGTTTTATTTTTTCGACAAGTGCTCCATCGAAATGCTCCGTCGCCTTTTTACCGAAGGAGTAGCGCGACATTAAACGGAAATCGAGAAAATTTCTGAAAACATAACTCGCAACTCTCGTTTTCTAGACCGAATGGCTCTACAACAGCCGTAGCGAGAAAATAAAGCAACTCGCCCGAACTTCTGCTGAGCGGAAATCGAAGCACGGTGTTCAATAAGTGAGCTAAATTTGAAGCATCTTTAGTTTTCTTTACGTCTTGTATTTAAAATGATTGTGGTAATCGCCACCCCCTGTGGCGCCTCTTTCAATAATGTTGTATACCAGTATACGCATCCGGAAGTCCACTGTGGCGAATTAACACAAGCAGACGAGGCGAGATATTTCTCTGGCGCCTGTTCGAAACGCTGCACACAACAGTGCGGAAATCGCCTGCTCCGCAGGCCATCCGTGTAACATATTTCGCTCCGCGGTATATTCCCGCTCAGTGCCCAGGAGACATATACTTCTATGCAGGAGAGCGTTAACCTGAAGATTTCTCGCCTGCGCGATCAATTACCGTGACCGATTGGTTCGCGATTGCTTGGCATCGGCTTGGCTCACAGAAATAACGCTGTGACAATCACTCGGATCGGCTACAGAGAGAGGGCGTCGACCACCACGTCAAGTTCGAGGCAAACGACGTCGGCGCTTATGCAGCGCTCGCTATATACGAAGTCTCGAAGATCGATAAACGCCCCGGTGCATGCAGCCGGCGCCGCTCTCATCGACGATAAATACCTTTACAGAGTGACGCGCCCGATTTTTTGCACAGGCGTTGAAAGATCCTGCGCTTCGGCACACTTCTACGGGCATGGTGGCTATTTGTAGTCCGATAAAGACGGCCTGCCCGCCGCATCGAAAAGAGACATGTGAACGTTCACTTCTTTCTGACGCGTCACCCTGAAGGAAGGTTTGGTCACTCTGTACATCTTCGGCGCCACTCAGCCAACCCATTAATTGGGGGTTCCCACCATAACCGGGCCCCGTGGCCGTCTTTCACACGAAGTTGACCGCTGCTTAAAAGAGAGAGAGAGAGAGAATACGCCATAAAGCTCGGGAATTGGCCATAACTGAAAAAAAAAAAAAGGTATGGGTATGGGTATACGTATATAAAACACAAGGAGGAGGAAGAGGAGGCGTTTCATTCTCGCTTAGCATTTCTTCACTCCTTTTCCGTCTCGTATTTCACGAGGGACGTAAGGAGGAGGAGCGGCGTTCTTAATGTATCCATCTCTATTTCTCTCCCCCCCTTCCTGATTAATAAGCCGGGTGACCGGACGCGGTCTGCCCCTATGTATAGCAGCCACGTCTGCAGCGTCTTTCACTGTCCGGTCGGACCTCCTCGCGGTTTCGAGCCTCGCCACGTGAGAAGGGGGTGTGGTTGGGGCAGTCTTCGTTTTCCTTTATTTATAAAGGGGGGGGGGGGGGGGGGGTGATGCGAGGCGAGGCGCACCGAGCCCTCCCTGCTTTTTCTTCTCTGGCGCCGTTTCTGGCCACACCTGAGGCGCCCCCCTGCGGCTAGGGGGGCCGTCCCTGGGCGGAAACCGGCCCCCCTCCGGGGGTAGCGGCCTCGGCCTTGGCGGCGCATGTGATCAGCCCGCCTACCTACCTGTTTGTTGAGCCAGGTGAGCGGCACATTCACGGCGGCCCAGGCGGAGAGGCGTTTCGCTGTGTACCGCGCTGGTTCTCTTTAATTTATAACCCACGCATTCAAAATGAAACCGAAATGAACGTCACTTCGAGAACGAGGTAATTTAGTCATTTTCGATAAAACGTTTGTCAATACTAATGATTATGGTGTTTAGCGTCCTAAAGCAATACAAGAGCTACGAGAAATGCCTTAGTGCGCCACTCCGGATTAATTTTGACCAGCTCGGGTTTTGACCAGCGTGTTTCGCGCTTCGAGCCCATCGAAATGCGGCCGGGAATCGCATAATACAGTCTCACTTGGAGTTGGTGTCACCGCACGAGAAAAACAATACGTAAAAAAAAAAAAAAATACTGAGGAAGAGAATAAAGCACTGTGGGCATGAATAAACGAGGGATAAGAAAACTGAGTTACGAAACTTTTCTGACAGCAAAATGACAGTTGTGAGCCTAAGCGACGAATCCTACAGAATAAAACTGACAAATGAACCAGACAAATGGACCCAATAATAAACTTTACGAATGAACTTAAGGGAATAAAGCACTAATGTATATTACTCTATATAGGGTTAAGACAGAGGCATACGGTGTGTTTTGATTCATCAAAATGCAAACCCTCTCGATAATAAAGGTCAGGCCGCACTGAAACATGCTGAAATAACTATATATTTATAAAGTTCTCTGCCTCCGCACGCCCATGCTTTTAATAGCACGGCAAATGACCGCGCTGAAGGAGCACTGAACGGGACGGCGAAAGCTTCTTTAATTAATCGAACGTCAGTCACGATCCCTGAGAACGAGAAAAAGAGAGACGATCTGCGATTCCGCCATACCACATCATCGAACGGCCAAGTCGATTTCAGAACGGTTAATGGAAGTAGGCGACGCCGATGACAAAGTTTATACCCGATTCAGGACGCTAAACATCATTTCCATTTCGTATGTTTTCTTCCTCTCGTTCCCGTAAACCTGAGGACAGTGTCTTCGTCTTGAATTATTAAGGCGTTCGTACATTTATAGACTGGGTCAATGCGCGGAACGGGTTTAGTTTCTTCGACGTTTCGAGGAAAGCAGCGTTGAAACAACAGACATATAGACGATTAATGGAGAAGCAGACGACATAAGCGGTGTTGTCGTCTGCATCACCGTTACGCGTCTGCTTCTGCTTGATTTAATGCTGCTTTCGTGGAAACGTCGAACCAGTCTGCACATTGACACAAGCTATTATATAATGGACGGGGAGGACAGAATGCAGCAACGCTTGCGTCGTCCGTCTCTCTCTCTCTTTGTTTTGTTTGTGCCGTGTTTCTGAGTCTTTTCTCCAAACATGTCTATACAGCTGTGTCGATGAGCTTCGTTATCGTGGGGTCGTTTCGGCATCTGTACGTCCGCATCTTTGTCCACGTTTCGATATCGCGAGTTGTTATGTAACAGACGTGAGTCTCGTCCTTCGCGTATATCAGGTTTCAGATTTATGAACTTCCCTGGCGATTGAAATACCTTGCGACATGTCTATATAGTCGAGTGATGAGATCTGGAAGTTGGCCTGGAATGCGATTGGCAACGTTGAGGCTAGCAAACGGCGCTATGTAGGAGAACGCTAAACAGTGGTCGGTGCTAATTCGAATTGTAAATGTGACGATCGTAATGATAGCCGCGGAAGGCGGCGCACAACTGGACCCGGAAGCATCCATGAGCCGGAATAATGCAACGATTCCTTTACAATGCTATTCCTTATAGCGCTTCGTTAGTGGCCCAAGCGGCGATTTGGCTACGTTGTTGTTCGATCTCAGTATAAATTATCCTCCCCTCTTGACTATTGTCATCAGGGGTTGACTAGGCAGGAGTAGTCCTGGCTCCTGACCCAGTACGTTATCACCCGGATCACACGGTCCTGAACGGTTGATGACAAGAAAGGAATAAAGATAGAGCGAGATGAATTCCTACGTATACGAGTACAGTATATTCCCTACGTTCAACGAGTCCAGTATACCGTTTGCATAAGGAAATGGTCCACGTACTTTTGATAGGCGATGTACCTTAATAACCGCGCTTACCTCTAAACTGCTTAATTTTTCTCGCAATGAAACCAACGCAGAAGGCAGACCGGCCGCTGCCTTCGCTATCTCGCGAACTCTGCACGATTGAACCGGTGAAGCGAATTTCAGTGTTATACGCCGGGCTTTTCCCTAACGCGAAGAGGCAGGTAATCCACTTTAACCGTACCTAACGTGCGAAATAATGCTCCGTCATTGCATGTATCTTCCGCTCGGGCTTCATCGCACCGCCATGAATAGCAGCGATTCCAGGAAACGAGTCGCGCGCCACTCAGGTCGTCGTCTTTTGTCCCGCGCTCAGGCGCTCGTTCCAGTTTTATTTGGTCTCTCTCCCGTCTTTCCCGCTCGCATCGCGCACTTAAAGCCCCCACTTGAATCAGGGATTCAATCGAGAGGAAAACGACCCGATGGCTTTCCCCATTTCGTCCGCGCCTATTTCTATCGCTCTCTCTGTATATATTTTTTTCATCCTTATGAGGAAGCGCGCGTGAAAGGAAGAGGTGCCGCGCGGGATTGCACGCTTTCGTGTTCGACAGGCCGGAAGCGTGATTCGGCCGTCCGTGCTCTGTGCCTTCTTCCCATTGTGATCTGCCTGGGCCCTAACCTTGTTCCCCCAGCGTCGCCATCACTAAAGTGGATCAAACGGGGATTGACTTAGCCTCGAGGGTGTGAGGGGGAAGATCGATCCATCTCTTCCTCTTTTTCTTTTTTCTTACCAGACCCACTCGATACATTCGCACATGGCGCGGTCCCACCAGCACGAGGGCCCCTTCAAGAAAAAAAAAGAAAAAAGAAAAAAAAACTATACGTTGCGTTTCTCCCGTGCTTCGGTCATTTCTCTCTCTCCCACGCTTTCCGCTTCACTGTCTACTTCCTGTCGAAATCACTGCGCAAGCGCGTTTGCTTACTCGTCTGGCCTTGCTAGCATTCGGACCTCCTTTTTAATCGTTGTGCTTTATAGTTGTTTGCTCTATCCATCTTAGTCACTACTCTTTTTTTTTTTTTTGCGTTGTCTCTTCGCGCTAGCTTTCATCCTGCGTCCTTGAGGTGTTGATGCTCCTCCGCACAACACGTCACGCTGGGAAGTACTTCCGAGGCTACGGCAGCAACGGTACCGGCGGTATTTCGTGTTGCTATATAGTATACTGCTATAGCAGGCAAAGGTTAACCGGCCAGCGCGAAGGGCGCACTTCTGTACAAACAATCAGTTCTGCAGTCTCGAACCTGTCCTACGAACCCGTTAACTCTTCAATGCTCTGTCAGCCTGTCGACGCAGCGCTTGACGAGCAAGGAGTCGAGGGTGAGTCCACGGAGACGTAACTTCCATTCAGCTCCTTGACGCGTGCTGGCTCCCGCTCCCCGCTCCACCTGGCACTCCTGGCACGGGAAGGTCAGAGCTTAAAGCTTTAGGTCAGAGTTGGTGCGGTACGCCGTAAGGCAGCCGGCTAGGTAAGCTAGCTTCGACGCAAGTGCGACAGCTGGGGCGACAGAGGAGGATCCCGCTGAGCACGCATGCACGGACCCTCCCGAACGACGCCACCGTAATTTGCGTCCCTCCAGGCGCGCCCCGGGCACAAGTGGAAAGGAGGACGCTGAGGGAAAGGGTGGCGCGCTTAACAGTGCTTACTCCAGGCAGCGCATAATCTATCGGAGAGAGAGACGCAAGTGGTCCCACTTCGCTAAAAGAGTGGGGCCGCTGTGGCGGGAGCAGCCGAGTGAGCCGCGTGCGGTCACCGCTGCCACTCTTCGCCGCTGGCGCCGCCTGGTGATAGTAGTAATAACTTGATAATAATACTAATAACCGTCGCGAGTGTCGCGGCAGCCAGGCGGGCGGGTTCCTTCTTTCCTGGGCACCGTCTTTTCCCTGGGCTGTTTTTCCGACGTTTGTTGCTGTCCACGCAGTCTGCTTCGGTGATGACGGCCGCATCCCTCGTTTCTTTTGAAGCTTTCTGCTATGAGGCGTCCTCTTTTATTTATTCTTTTTTCATTCTTCTTTGCTTCGGGTATCTTTATGTCCACGCAAGGTAACCCTCATCACTTCTTCCAGCTTCCCTTCCCCTAAAAACTGGGGGGCGATTCTGCGGTTTAGCTCATCTCCATAACTGGACGCCCAGTATCTATACGCCCAGTTGCTTTTGCGCGAACAATGTATACATAATGTGAAAACTGTGTATTAGGACGAAGCGAGCTTTCCAGTATGCATATAAATCGTCGGCGTTGGAATCTACAGCACCGTCAATAGCTTGCTCAACAACTCGCACTGTGACTCTACAACAAGTGCGCTTTGGTGATGGATGACGTAAACCGGTGTTTCGTGAGCACAGATAGTTGTCCTTCTACTTTTGTTTCTTTTTTTTTCGATAGAAACACATGCTGCTTTAATTAGGACGATGGTCGGGCCGTTGCACGGTGAATGATGAGAATGGGCTCATCTACTATGAGTGGACGAAGTCACCTGTTTCCGTTACCTCCGCATGAGGCATACATAGAGGCCGCAGACTGCTACATGTTTAGCCCTACCTCCTAGTCTTCTGTGGTTTACGTAGTTCTAATCGCCATCTGATTGCCCGGTGCTAATCATGTGCGCCTGCAGTAGGGAACAGAGTTTTTCCTTAGGCATACGCAGTGCGTGGGCATTTAGCTGACCATTCTAGGTGTCCGGTGCTCATTGGTCAGTGGCAGCGTCCGGCATTCGCACTGCAGTATACAGACGCAACAATTTCCGGTGCCTTCACAACACCGGTCACATACAGAAAACCTTTCCCGACTACAGTCTCAACGTCTTGCTTCTCCCTCGGAAAGTAGACCAGATGCAACTTGTTCAGGCATTGTAACCTCCTATCGATCTTCTCTTCCATCAGACTTCACGCCTGTAGCAAGACCACCTTTTCCTTTGTGGTGCCTCCGGCAGCCACAAGTGCGTCTCTCCATTCCAGGAGTTACAAAGAAGTCCGACTTGCCTACTTGTGCCCTGAATCAAGCTGCTCTACATCTGCTGTATTATTCCTACTCTGATCGAATTCACATTTATACAGATGGCTCTTCGACTCTGACCATGCAGCTCTACTGGTGCGGTAGTTATTCCGTCGGCATCATTCTGTAAGAAGTTCAAGATCAGCCACGTCACAACATCGACAGGGTCTGAACTTGCCGCCTTCCGTAGCGCAGTGATTTATGTGCACGAACAATCACCAAATAATTTGGCTATATTCTGTGATTCAAAGACAGCCCTACAGTCACTTTTATCAGCTCTGCGCCGCAGCCCACATGAAAAATTGGTAGCAGAGATACGATTACGCTACCATCAAGCGGTGGACAGAGGCCACGACATTGTATTTTAGTGGATACCTGGGCACTGCAACGTCACTGGCAATGAATGTGCCGACAAAGCTGCCCGTGAGGCACATAACGAATATGAAGGAATCTCAGTACCATTGTCAAGAACGGATGCAGCGCGGCACCTCAGCAGTCTTGCCCATACTATAACTCTAAGAAAATGGAATACACCAGAGTTTACCAACCGGGGCCTATATGCCATGGACCCACAGATGCGATTACAAATTTTACCCGGTCTCAGATAAGATAGCTCTGCTTCGTCAAAAATAAATAAATAAATAAATAAATAATAAATAAATAAATAAATAAATAAATAAATAATAAATAATAAATAAATAAATAAATAAATAAATAAATAAATAGAAGAGACGATGGCAATTAGAATAAATATAGACGTAACGTTTGTCCTCTATTATGTTGTCGGCGCCGTCACAATACGAGATATCGCGGTAATTCTTCTTCGTTTGCACAACTGTCTGCCTCGTAATCTGTTGCGAATGGCGCGATCACCTACGTCGCCAACGATGTGTAATAATATCTTACCACGCCTTCATTATTCTATATAAGGTTGGGTTATAATGTTCATTTTGAGCATATACCTTCATGACAAACTAGTAAACACTACATATACGAGTCTATAGCGCCTGTCCTATGCGCATCTCTCAACGTCCACTCTGACCCACCACGGCGGTTCAATGGCTACGGCGTCGCGCTGCTGAGCGCGAGGTCGAGCGTTCGATTCCCAACCGTGGCCTTCCGATGAGGGTCGGAATGCAAAACTGCTCGTCTACCATACTTTTGATGCAAGTTGAATGACTACAGGTGATCGAAATTAACCCGAACCCGTCTACTATGGGCAACCATATGCGCGGAAGCTTTCCACGATTGACCGCAGCGCCGCAACACACAGCCTATAGCTCGCGGAGAAAGCAAAATAGGAGGGACGCGATTCAGATTTGAGTTGATACTTTCGATCGCTTATCACTATATCGGTAAGAGTGCGCCCGAGACGCGCAAATGTTATACTATGCTAACCGTGCTGGGATGATAACGCATGGTCGCGCTTGAACACGGCAGAACGAACGAACAACCGGAGATAATCTCTGGTCAACATCCCTAGTCTTTCCTTTGCCTTTCTCTCTCTCTCTTTTAAGCTCGGGAAAGCTTGGCGTGCAACCGTGAATCGAGTGAAGAGGCACGGGTACGTTGCTTTGTTTCAGAAATGTTTCTTTTTTCATCGCCACCTAGCGGCTGGTGTTGGCGACACTGGTGTGGTAAATGGAGCGGTTACAGCGCCATCTTTCCGACGCAGTGTGCCTATATACGACGTCCGTCATAACCCAGTTTGCAGTTTCGGGAAGGTGAACCCCATAATCTAATGTTTAGACCGTCTTTTATAGCCCTGGTTAAGCGTGAAACACCGTCCGTGAACTGTGTCTATATAACACGGGCAGCAGGGAACAAGTGAGTTAAGCGGGAATGTGAGACTCGGTTGGCTTCGATGTCAGTGACCTGCAGCTCTTTTATCCCAGCGGTATTTTTCACTCGGTTCGACGGGGGGATGTTTTTACTATCGCGGGCAAGCACGGCGTGTCCGAGGGCGAGCGCATTATAAAAGGCGATGCACAAAGCCGCGCTTCCAACCAAATGCCCGCCACCTCGGGGCGTTAACCCGGGCGATTATTAGGATCGGGGTTTCATGCTTCCCAGAGGAAAACCTTTTGACCTTGAATAGAAGGAGGGGGAGGGTGAGAAGATGAAAAAAATGACGCCTTCGGCACGCGGCTATTCAACTTGAGAGCCGCGTTTTTTTCACACCGGAGATCCTGGCAACCGGAATTTTGCTAGACGCTGATTGCGACAGTTTCGTCGTGGCTGGGTGTTAAAGATAATTTTGATCGATGCTGCCCGCGCACGCGTGTTTTGAAGAAAACATCTGCGACCTCGGGAAACCAAGAAAAATATAAAAAAATTAAGCGACAACGAGGGAAACCGAGCCTGGAACAAAGGGTTGACCGTGAAGCGGAAGCGCTGTTTTTGTTTTTCGGTGATGTTTTTTAAGGAGTCTCCAATCTATATGAAAGGCTTGAAAACCTGCGAAAGGCAAGATGTATTACATCTTGCTTGATACACTATAGTTATTTAGTAAAAAAGTGGAGGCTCGACTCACATGGTTAAGTGCTCTTTCGTGATGCTTTGTGCGCTTGATAAGCTTGTATAGTTTCTAATGGGGGCTCAGCAATTTCGTTTATCGCTTGCTCTTTATATATATATATATATATATATGGTATCCTCTACAGCTGTGGGCGCTCGCTATATAGTGTAAAATTTCCTTTTCAGTTTTCACCGAGTGTGACGGCTTTGCGTGCTTCTCTAAGAAAGAGAGAGACAGAAAAAGAAATATTGGGGCTCGATAACAAGGCGTATACCGTCTCCTTCGTAGTTTGTCGAAAACTGAATAGATTCAGTCTTATACGCTAACGTTGCGCTTCGCGGAGCTATGAAACGCATGTTGTTCCTTGTGTTCTGAGCAAGCAGTAACAGTATATACATACAACAATACGCAACACACACTCTTCTTCTATCCTTCTTGTTCTTGGCATTGTTCTTCCTCTTCTTGTGAGTGCGTTGTGCTCGTTGCATCGCATGATTCATATCAGTTTCCAGCCTCGAATGACAGCTATACAGTGGAGCTCAAGGTATAGATGCGTTTCAGCACCTAGAAATTATTTGCTGTGACGTTGTTACATTGGTTGTGACACTGTGCTGAGGTCGATGTCGCTGGTTAGATCCCGGCGGCCGCATTTCGACGGGGGGCAAAATACAATAAAACGTTCGTGTACATAGATTTAAGTGGACGTCAAAAAAAAAAAAACCCATGGTGGTCGAAATTAATTCGAGTTCCCGGTACGGCGTGTCTCCTACTCGGGACGTGGCCTTCGCCCATGAAACCCCAGAATTTATTATTACTTACTCGTGCTCAACATGGGAGAGAAAGTGCAATGACCGTAGGTGCATTTCCCTGTGAAATTGTTGAGGAGCCGGAATTATGGCGCGCCTGGGATCTGCGGTTACCTCTACTATGTAAATTCAGAATTATTTATAGTGATACGTTTACTACATCTAGAGCGTTTCGTGCATTCGCCGCTTTAAACAGGTGGGGCATCTGAGAGGTGTTATTGGAAGGCTGTCGTAACCTGATGGAAACTTGAAATCTGCCGTTGGTGGATGCTATTGGAAGGATGTCGGAACCTGATGGAAACTTGAAATATGCCGTTGGTGGATGCTATTGGAAGGCTGTCGGAACCTGATGGAAACTTGAAATCAGCCTTTGGTGCGAACTAATCGTGCGCGGGATCGCACGCGCCAGATCGTGCCGTGGATCTCCGGTGCCAGCCGTTGAAAAAAGCATGGGCTGTCGACCTTGCCGCCGCACGTCACCAGCGCTAGCGCTGCTGCGTGCCTCACAAATGAAAGACGTAGTTTAGAAATGCCGTATACGCTTCAGTTGATTGTCCTTGCACTCTCCCCCACCGATTGGTTTCACCGTTCTGCAGTATATATACATAGCGATCGCGCACAAATAGGGTGACCATTATAGACACGGCAACCATGGAGATGCACCGTTCGCCGTGATTCCTTCTCAGAACGAATCAACTGTCAAACTTGAATTTATGCGGGGACAACGAAGCCATCATGCCGCAGGATATGCACTCTGCATTCGTTTGCCCGTTACTACAACCGCAGTGCACCCGTTGTCACGCAACTGCATTTCCAGACCGTAACTCAAGTTACATCGTTCTGTTTTCCTTTTTTTTTTAGGATTGCCGTATTCAGTTACCTTCTTTCCACTTTGGGATGTGCCTGCTTAAATCCATCGGGACAAATCGCACGTACACCTAATGCTCCTGGAGAGACAGCGCGTGTCTACTTCGGGGTGACACAGAGGCGCGACCCGCTTTGAACGTTTCTCGCAATTATACGAACAAGGATAGTCGAGGCCTTCAACGTGCTGCACGGAAGTGACACAAAACTGGGCCCGTGCGTGTGTGTACAGAAGCCGGACGCGTGTGCGTGTGTGTGTGCGTGTGTGTATATATACGGGCGGAAAGGAGGAGGACGCCGGAGAGTAGCCGAAAGGGGAGGAGGAGGAGGAGGAGGGCGGTGGTTTCTCAGAGGCGGCGCGACCGCTGCCGCAATTAGGCGCGATGAAGGCGCCGCTTGAACGCCTGGTGGCGGCGGCGACGGCTGCTGACCGGCACGCGTTTAAATGGCGCCGCCGGGACAGCGGAGAAGCCCAATTAGGCCCGGCTAGCCAGCGTGGCCCGGCGGCGAACGTGGCGTCTCGCTTGAGCGAACGACCTGCCTCCTCTCGGGGACGACGCCGCGTCGTCGGTAGTCTGGTCTGCCGTCACACCCGGGCGCCCGAGTCGGACGCACCAGTCGCGCTGGTCGCGTGGGTCTCCGTCTCAAGATATACGTCCATGTTTGTGTGTAGGAGTGGTTTATAGCCGTGCATGTATCTTGGAGTGGTTTATGTACCATGTAAGTATAAAAAATTCTCGAAGCGCACTAGTATCAGACCACTTAATTTAACCTATACTCCACCTCACAACATCCGTGCTGCGCAGGAAAAGCTGTGTATCGCGTCAGCCAACCAGAAAAGAGAACCAGAAGAAGGACTGCTCCATTGTTCGCCACTGATCCACGTGATGCCGACTGAGCGGCTACTTCGTAGAAGAATTATTAGCTCACAGTGGGCTTTCTTTTCGGTAACCTGTACAAGTCTGCCGCAGCGTAAACAAAAAGAACATTTCTCCTATAGCGATTGTCACGAGGCGCCCTTGAGACGTGAAAGTTGGGAAAGTGGATTTAAAAGAGATTCACTTCAGGAGAGTCTGAGCGTTGTTCCCGCGGCTTGTGCGGCACTAGTGCTTGTAGCTCTAGCAACTAACTGTCTTAGCTCGTTGCCATGGTGACGCATATTGGCAGCTGTTCCTTTCATCCGCTGTCAGCCATCTCGCAATAAGCAGCAATTCACTAGAAATAATATGTACTGGCAAGAGAGCGTGAGCAAACAGGCAGCATTCGGCTAGTTCGGTGTTAAATTTTCACTTCGGTTATGCAGTGAGAAAGAACGACCCTCTTTAGTCGACGCACTTCTTGGCCGTCACTACGACGCCCTGCGCTTTGTTTGTGGTGCTCTGCCTCAGCACTTGAACGCAGTGCGATGAAGCCCATAGCCTGTCAGATCAGTAAGTGAGGACACATAACAGTTTTTCAGGTGCGAAGCACCGTATGCGCCCGGGCTGTCGGCGTCTCCTGTCGTAGTCACGGTCAAAAAAAAAAAAAAAAAAAAACTTGTTTGTGCTTCACGCTCTGTCTCAGAACCGCCATGCAACGCAGTGAAGCCGCCACTCGTGAGATAATACGAGCAGAAGGGAGCTGTTTGTAACTCTGTGTCTCTGTGCTGACGCCCGCTGCAGTCACCCGAATTATTCAGTGCAGCATTTGTACCAACGACGGCGTCACCGCGCTGTGCGACAAGATGGCTTTCAGGAATAGCGCGAACAAGATCAAAAGCAAAAGAAGAGACGACAGGACAGACCTAAATGTTGTGTCCACCATTCCTCAAGACCACCAGTCCACCGTGCAACTGACTGTAGTGTATGTTGATAATTCTGTTCACGCATTCATTTTAGTCGCTGTCGCGTCTCTCCAAGATTAGGCGCCGCTCGCGGTGCCCTGAAAAATCTCTGTGGCGGCTTGCTGTGACTTTCGTCACATCCGCTAACCATCAATCGCCTGCTTAGATGCTGCAGGCTAGTCAGTTACCTGCCCTACAGCTTTTCCAAGGTTGCTTCAGTAGTATATACTGTACTTATTTGTTGCCAATTCAGCGAAACTGAAATTCAGTTGCAATTGGCCTTTGACGCCTTCGGGCTCTTTTCGCGTTGCACGCAATTATTGATCGGAAATAGAGGCACTGAAGGATGCGGAAGCGACACGGAACGTGTGCACGCATAGAGAAAAGCAAACCTGAACTACAGGCGGTTTAGTGCGGAAGAGCACACCAAGACAGGCGTGCCGCTGGATTAGGCGCGGGGATTATCCCCGAAGGTCTCTCGAGCTTCCCGTTGGGGGAGAGTCAGTCGAAAGGATTTCTTCGCCGGCGCAGTACACCCATGGCCTCCGCTTATTTGTCCTGGAACTACTACCCACCCGTCTGGGTCGCTTACGTTTTCCGCGACGTGCTAAACTGTCGCGCAAGTTCGTCTTTTCTGCTTTCATATCACGGTTCAGATTAGCGCGAGACCCGATTCTCTCGTTGTTTCTCTCACTTCCGTGGTTTAAGTGTACGTTTATTCGCAGTTTGTGCGATGATTGTGACTAGAACAGTGACTAAGGAAAGTGCGCTTCACCCGGGCTTGCAGTTCTTGCAGTCTCCAAGTTTCTAGCAAAGTTTTCAACTGTCGTCTAACTACGAATTGTCCGTGCGTGTTAGTTTGCTGGATTTAGTTGTCGCAATCATCTCAGAAAACTACGAGAACCGTTACCAAAAATGTGCACTAATACCCGGGTACGCAGTTCTTGTAGTCGCTAAGTTTACAACACTTTTTAACTCATCCTCTAACTATGAACTGTCTACGCGTGCTAGTTTGTCGCTCGCGTATGTGTGTGAATGGCAATGACTTGATATGGCCATTCTCGTCATTACAATACACCCAGCCCAATAACAAGTAGTCATATGCGCATGTTCTTTTAGTACTGACCAAAAGAAGAGTGCAGATTTTCTAGTTGCGCAGTAACGAATTTCTGCCAGAATATTCGGCGGCAACTTTTCCTGGACGTACATTCACCATCACACTTAACCCAAACACGTCTTTAATTGCCTTCTGGCTTTTTCTGTGGAGGATGTGTAGATTTTTGGTTGGGATTCCTTGAAGTGTGTTAGCTGAATGTGTCTTCCTTCCAAAACATTTGATATTTGATTCTTACAGCCGGCGTTTGTTAAAGTTTAGTCGCTATAGATGCGTCTCCATTCTTCGGGTCAAGTCTGGCAGTGGCTGTACGTCGAAGTTGACAAGTTGAGTAAAGAAATTTCTTCTTCATCATCGTCCGAGAAGAAACGTCATTTGTTGCACAAGTAGCACACACGAATTTATTCGGCCTTCCCTCCTTTCTTCTTCAGCAGCGAAGCTCACTTTTTCAGCCAGCATGCGACCAGCTAAGAAACGCGAGCCGCGGCCATTTTTGTGTTCTCGCTGGCCGCGAAGCTGTCCTGCTTCGCGGCGCAGGCTGCATGTCCCGGAGGAAGCAGCGAAAAGCAGAGGATGGAAAGAAGGAAAACAGAAAGAAAGAACGTATCCTCGCTCGCCTTTCGAATAAACGAAAGAAAAAGACGAGAGAGAACACAGCCTTGTATTTTTTTTTTCTTTCTTCCCTGGTCGGCCGTCTTCAATCTTTAAACGGATAACGACGTCCACGCCTCATATGTTAGGCAACGCGATACGCAGCTGGGGATCAGGCAAGACAGGCGGACACACAAATGAGGGAGAGGGCGGTAGAACAAGGAGAATAACGAAAAAAGAAAGAAAGAAAGCGAGAGAAACGGAAGTTTTTTTAACAGCGCCCTTTCCCCGATGCTTCTTTTATCCCGTGTTCTCGCAGTGAGTGGAGAGAGAGAGTGCAAGATATAAAGAAGGGAGAGAAAGAAAGTGCCCGGCATAATGTCAACTTAATCTGCAAAACGAGGAAGCGAGATCCTTCGCTTATAATGGCCCCCGGATCGATGATCGCCAAGCGCGCGCCAGGATCAAAAGAAGCCTGGCGCCCTTCTCCTACGCGTTATTATCTTTCCCATTTTTTGTCTATCTCTTTTTATCTTGTCCTTCTATTATACGTGCCGCCTTCGCTTTGTCCAAGGGAGAAGAAAACGAAACAAAGAAGGAAGGCGACAGAAGGCTAGAAAGATGAAAAAAGAAACAACGTATGCAGAGACAACAAGAATAAATCCGAATAGTTCTCTTTTCGCGCGATGTGTGCATATGCGCAAATCATAAGTATGCGGGTACTACAAACGAAAGTTGAAGCATAGCGCAGGATTTGAAAGAGAGAGAAGTGAAAAAGGGGACAGGGAAGCGGAGAAGCATGCGGTAATGTGTATAGAAACGCAGGGAGCTTGCCGCAATACTTGAAACGGGGAGAGGAAGTCGAGCAAGAAATACGGGTCTGTTCGTGTGTGTTTTCTGCAGGAGGGAAATATAAATCTTAGCAATGTTTAGAACGTGTGTTTCGAAGGCAGGAACATAATGTGAAAGTATATAGGAAAGCAGAACGGGAAATGATATATATATATATATATATATATATATATATATATATATATATATATACAGTGCCCCGTACAAGAAGATGTATTATAGCAAATTGACTGCTGCCGGCATGTATAGATGACGGCTGGCTCCGCGGGGAGCTAGAAGAAGGCATCCAGGAGAAAGCAGGGACAAAGAAGTGTGTGCGGAAGCGAATGATAAGGGTCAATTGTATCTAGGCGTATGTATACCCTTCGGCGAGCAAAAGGCCGGGGTGTGCCTTTCCTGATTTTCCTCTTTCTCATTTGTCCCTCTTTTGTTCAAGCTGAGCTTGTGTACAAAAGGAGACAGTCTGAAACTGAAGTTTAAAAAAAAAAAGATATGACACACAGTCATCTCTTGCTTTTCCCCTTTACCGATTCGCTTTAGGTATCGTGTCGCTGCATCTTCGTGCAGACCCGCATCTCGTTAATTGAATTTTGCTGCTGCACTAATGGCGGAACAGAACAGCGAACTTTCATGTCTACACCTACAAATGTAACAGGCGTCGGCGATTCTGCTTTCCGCGAAATGCATTGCGAGATCCATTTTTAGAGGCCTTTTGAAGTGAGCGAGTATCAAGCGTAGCTGTATAATCATATGTCAAAAAAGATTAAAAAAAAGAGTTGGGGCATGTATTATACGCGGGAAGAATTTGTGAGCCGATTCGCGTTAATTTCAAAGTTTGACCTGCTGTTGACGCTATAGTTTAATTCAGGAACCATAGTGTGTTGCAGCTATAATTCGAACAAACAGATGATACGTGCACTGACGCGTATAGACTATGGACAAAAGTGGACGTTTTATATCGTTTGATCGCCTGGGTGCATACGCAGGCTCCGGTGCCCGAATTCAGAAAGCTTTTTTTATTTAATGGTAGCTCTTTGTCACTGGTCGGTCATGTTAGCATGCATTATGTCATGACGGGCTTACGAACAGTTCTATCGTAAGAGCGTTTGTGTGTGTGCGGGTGTGCGTAGGATGTGTTCATGTAGATTCGCAGGGGCCGAAGTGAACTGCGAAGGTCAGCGGCCTTCCTAATCGCAACCACGTGCCGTTCGGCGCCTGCTGTTCGGTGTACCAGGCTCTTAATATAGCCCCGCCATTGCTGGCAGCCTGCGCGGAGACAGAAAGAAATAAACAATAAGCAACGGGTCCCCTCACTCGACATAGAACTATGCAAGCAAGTGCATGCAATCTCTGCCTCGTTCACGCCATTTCTCGCGCCGCCATTCACCGCGCGCCCACTATAGCTGCAGCGGCCATTCATCTATAGCCATCGTTTCGGAACGGACTATTCTCTGGCCCGAACCCCCCCCCCCCCCCCCCCCCCAATGCGAGCGTATCTTCGTATACCAACTTACGCCTGCCTTCGTCTGCGCGTATCTGTATATACGCACACGCCTGCGGGCTCGCTGGCGCGCCTGTATTGTATACTTTATACAGGTTCTGCAGACTCTCACGCTGGGGCCCTTTTCTTTTACGGCCTTTCTCCGGCGCGCCTCCGAAGAAAAGAAAAAGAGGGCGTGGCTCGGCCAAGCCGTAAAGCACGGCCGGCATCGCGCACTGCCGAACATAAGCGGCCGTGGTGCTTGGTTCAGAACCCCTTCAAAAGAGCGCAGCAACGACCTCGCGGCTCTTGGGAAGTTTTGACCTCATCAAAAAGCGCAGGCCCCGCGAGCCGTGGCCGGTAGTGCTGACGACGCTTCATAAGGCGTGCCACTGGCGTGCCACTATATAAACAAACGCACGCACACGGCAATGAGAGAGAGAGAGAGGCCTCCATAATAAACTGTTAAAGCGGGCTGCGCGAGCCGCTCCATCTTATACGTTACACGGCGTCTCTCTAACTTCTTCCTCTCCCCCTTTCTCTTATCACGTGCTCCTTTGTTTCCGCTGCTACATACCCTCTCAAATCTCAGCTACGTAGCCTCTTGAGTTTCTCTCTCTCTCTCTCCTACACTTCGGCCGTTTTCTCGCGTTCCTAATCCCGACGCCCCCGTCTCTCTCTATCTCCCTTCCATTTACGCCCCGCTGTTCTGGTTCCTTACAGGGACTGCCCATATGTTTAAGACGCGTTTCCCTTCTAAAAGCGGCAGCTGGTCGAGCGAGCGACGCATAAAGTTAATCGAACGCCCAGGCTCGCCGTGCTGGCCCTCCTTTTCTTTATCTTAATGCGCGCACCCGGGAGGAGGATGGGGCCCTGACCGAAGCGGCACGCGAGCCCGCACACAACAGCCCGCCCCGTTGCATTTTGTTCGACGTGTCTTGTCTTCTTCGACCGGCTTAGCTTCTTTCTTTCTCTTCTTGTCCCCGTGGTTTCCGAAGCCTCGTCCGAGGAGAGGCGGAGAGGCTGTAGACCAAGGACTACAGGCTAAACGCGTTACATATTTAAGTTAAAAACTTTTGCTCGCGAGGTTTGCAAAGGGCTGCCATGGCGGGCCACGGCGAAAGTTGTTGCGCCTCTTGGCGTGAAGTGGCCGCCGCGGATTAGCATAAACGAGGACCGCCCGATGTTCATTTTTTCTCCCCCATCCCCTCCGGGGGCAGCTCTCCGGATGTGGGCGAGGCGCTGTGTGGCTTATTTTGCCGCCCGGTCTGCACGCGTCTGACTGTGCATGCACGCGGAGGGAGTGGTGTCTGCGGTCGTGGCGGTGTATCGCGATGAAGATGAAAGGCCTGCCATATGCGCGGCCACAGCCTATGCTTGTTTGTGTGGTGGCCCCCCCTCACCCGCGAATAGGTCAGCGGAGGTATACAGGCACGTTATGCAGTGTGTGCCTGCTTACATTGGTGCGCGAACTTGATTATTCGTACGAAAATAAGGTGCGCGTTTTTTACCAAGACCTTGTCAACGTTTTCAAAAAGTTCATCCATCTTCACCGCTGATATTATAGCGGTGACACAGTGGTCCTTATACAGTGACGTACAGACAGTCTTGCTATAATTTCGGTAGGTTGCTAAAGCATGTTAGCGCGCTGTTGTAAACTGCGAATGGTGCAAATACAGCCGGCATGAATAGTCCTTGAAATGGCAGCGCTTGTATATTAGCCGAAGTGGCACTGATGCGACATATTCGGAGAAGGGGTGCTTACTCGCTTAGTGTATACCTTAAGCACAGTGCCGACATGCGTCATTCGTAGGGACGTACCGTTAAAATGCCACTCGACAATGTTTTAGCCATTAGACTGCAGCGACTGAAGGTTAAAATTCCCACTATGTTAGCTGTTCAGTGTTCTCGGGGCATTTTACGCTTGAAGGAGCGTGCCGAAACTTACAGATGCACACGTCCCCATCTCTCTCTTTCTCTCGTCTATTTCTTTTTCTCTTTCTATTATTTTTTCTTTCTTCTTCTTTCTTTTTAAGACTAAGATGCGAGAGCGGGCAATAATTCTCATCGCCACCCGTGAAGTACCCAAAGGGTAAATAGACACTTTATTGCTTCACCGAAACAGTTTCATTTTTAACTCACTGGAACCGCTTCTTCAAACTTGTGTGCTATATGAGCGGTCGGTGTAAGCACAACAAAGGCCGGATGTAACGAATAAGGAGGAGTAACCGCCGGCATGACATCAGCTTTCGCACGCCATGCACACGAGTCGAGGCCCTCTCTGCGAAGCAGCCACGTAGCTTCTCGCACTAACAAAAAATGGCTGCCCCTCCCATTCCTTTGCCTGTATACAGCGTCCTCTCTTCCACCACCGACCCGAAGCTTCGTCCCGAAACCGGACTCTTGTTCAAACTGGCGGTAATTTTTACGAGCTCCGAAGTTTGGTTTGGAGGGGCGCCGCTTTGATGGGCAGCCGTTGCGTTGCGCGCGGTTCGAGCAGCGTTGCAATCGTCGCACTCGTAAACAGACCCTCCGAAGTTCGGGACGCGCCCCGCTCATACATAGATGGCGCTTCCAACTGCTGTTGCAGAATCGTTGTGCTTAGTGCATTGTGCATTGCCCTTCTCGTAGCAGGCAGACCTCCCGATAATCTACCTATATCGCCGCAAAAATAACGAGAAAAGCGCTTTGAAAGAATAGTCCATCATTCTATAAACTGATTTAATGTTTCACTTTAGCGTCCCTTTAAAAGCGACTTCGCTTGGTACTTAAACGACAGGGCTGTCCAAATGAGTGGATAGGTTTTTTTGCAAGTTGAAGTATCTCCCTTTGCCTGGCAGTTCTCGCTTTCCTTTGTTGGTCTCTTTGTTACTACACTACAGACGTTCTTTGGACTGTGTTCGTATACATATCCATCCACGGTCTGCACGTAGAACGGCCTAGTGCACTGCGATGTAGGCAATGTCTGAACGACCGCCAGTGATTCACCTTTGCTCGCCAAAACCGTATACGCGCGCCGGACAAGTCGACGCGTCAGCATTCAAACAGGTCGTTATATAGCCACCTCGAAGTCGACTTGGAATGGGCATGCAGAGCGTTTAGCTCGTCGAAATGATGAACGAAGTGGCTCGATGCTCTTCCCCTCGGTGATGGTTATGCGCGTATTAGAACAGGCAGCACCTAAATCGCGGCGGCGTGGATTCACCGTCGCGCGCAAATACTGCCAGCCTCAGTCCGGCAGAACGAGTCATTACTCCGAGCACGAGCGAATCACTTCGTGTCTGCTCTCTTCTTTCTATGCATCACTTTTTCAATCAGCTGCAGATATAATACGAACGAAGGAAGGCGCTAACCATGCAAACTGCTCCAGAAAAGTTATAACCTCGCGCGCGCTTCTTGTGACATAGTATATTGCGTCTCGATAAAATGTTATATTTTGTGGAAGCTCCAGTTAACGGCAGCAAAACTGTGTCTGTATACTCGCAAAACACTTCTTTCATTCGTATCGTCCGCGATTGGCTATCGCTTAGTCTGGTTATCAGCCCGATCGCGATCATAAGCGACTTGCTCCCGAACGCCGGTAGCATTCGTACGTAAGAGTGATTTACAGCAGCCGAACAAGGAATATCGCTTTTGTCTACATGTCGACAAGGTCATGCACTCGACTTCTTCAGGACAGCAACTGACAAAGACAAGTCCCCTTGTCGGAACACTGGCTCTGGCGACATTCCTTGTTCAACCATTCTTGGTCACTTCAAGCATCCATCTTCCTGTAAAATCCTGTCTTGTTTATTATTCTTACGGGAGAGACATTTTGTGAATATGAGGTCTTGCGCGGTCCATATTCCTTCACAACACTAAAATGTTTCCCAGCATGTAAGCTGAATAGCCGTTCTTTTCCAAATCACTCCTGTTGGGGTGCGCTTTCAACATGCTATATGTTTTCTTGGAGCAACTGGCCTGTGCGAACGACTGCAACACTTCAGTGGATTTTCGTTTTCTATTTTGCGCCTGTCTCTTCTCTTTCCGTATCTTTCCTCTCTATTTTTTCTTCTCTTTCCGTACCTTTTATCACTCCCTCCCCCTCCTTATCTTCTTACCAAATGCAGGGTAGCAAACCGGATATTCTCGTTTGGCTAACCTTCCTGTCTTTCCGTTTAATCATCTCTTTCTGTCTTTCTCTCCTTTCCGAATTAAACTTATTGGTTCGTCATATAAGGGGTATGAGTGCTTTCTTGACTTCGAGCCTTGGGCACGTATAAACAAAGCACTTCGAGCGCCGGCCAATGGTGATAGCGAGCATATTATTAGAGGAGGCAGCCAGCCGTATAGGTCGAGCTATTATGAACAAAAAAAATCTGAATTCGCTCAAGCCCCTCATTAGCTGACTACAGCGCAACCGTCCGAAACGCGGCGCTATGATAGCGAGATAAGGCGCATAGATAAAATGGTACATATATGCAGGTATTGGCGCAACAGCGAATCCCTCGCGGAATCTCGTCGTTTCTCGGGGCGCCCTGATACGCTGCGCAGCGCTGCGTTTTTTTTTTTTTTTTTTTTTTTTTTCTTTTTTTTTTCGGCGAGTGGGAAAACATCTGCCATCACTACCACCGCAGCGAGAACACTGAGCTCTCGTCTCGTTGGTGGCTCGGGATACGAAGAAAAAAAAAAGCAAGAAGCGCCGCGGCGTATAATGGCGAAGTCGTGATCGGAAAGGTCGCGTTTAATTGGACAAGGTCCGCGCCCCGCCGCCGCCATTTTTGTTGTTTGCTGTTGTTGTCGATGGCGGCGCTGCTGCCGCTGCTCGTGATGATGACGGCGACGATGATGACGATGACGATGGTTTCTCGTTCCGGCGTCGTTTCTCGGCCCGCGCACGACGTTCCTTTAATGACGGTGCTCGCGCGCGCGAGCGGGATGCCCGGAGAATATAAATAATAACGGGTATAACGACCGTCTCGGTAATAGTAATGGCCGGCACACTCATCCATGCGGCGACGAAGAGGCTCGAGAAACGTTTTAACTCTCTCTCTCTCTCTCTCTCTTTCCTTACCTCTCTCGCAGCATAACGCTTGCCGCTCAAGCAAATAAGGCCTGCTATTTTTTTTTTTCCCTTCACTCTTGGATAGCCTTATCGTAACGTGGCAGCGTTCATGCTCGAAATGAGCGTCCAGAAAAGCGCCGAGTGTAGTGTTTCAAGGAACGCAAAGAAAATGTATGTCTAGACGGCCCCTTAAAGTGTGAACAGCGAACTGAGGGCAGTTAGGTTAGGATGGCTGACGCGCATAGTTTTACGAACGAGCTTGTTACGCTGTGATGGCGTTCAGATTGATGGCGTGTGCAAAGGATCGCGTGGCTGACGTTGCTCGCTGTCTGTCGCAACTATCGAGGTAAGTGTTGAGAGTGTAAGGTTGAGAGGTTGAAGGATTGCGTCGAGATGCGGGACATGAAACGAGTCTAGTATGGAAGTTGACGCGCTTAATGTTCTACGAATCTGAGATAGCTCGCTACACCGGGACCTGACTCTGATTGATGGTGCATGAGTGATCGCAACGCTGTTGCAATTCGCTCTCACGACTATCGAGATGACAAGTGTCGAAAGTGTGAGACGATGTAAAAGCAGTGCCGAAGCGAATTAAGTTGGAAGGTTGACTCGTGTAATTTTACGAACGAGCAGGTTTAGTGAGGAACTGCTCAGGTTGATGACGTGGAAATGATCGCCTTGCCCTTTCTGTTATCTCCGTTCTGTCCTGGCTGCCAACACTATAAGTTTTTGTCACCTTTACGAAGCCCGCAGGTAAACTGATGATGTAGCGCTAAAGAGAACAAACTGATGAATCCTTACTCCTTCTTTAATCGCTCCTGTGTTAGAAGCCAGCTGACGAGCGGCATTAGTTCACCGTAACTTCATGACGCCGCTTAGTTTATCTCAAAGCGACGCGTTGCAGTGATATAAAAAGTTTGGTGAATCCCACGCTTATGTAAATCGGTGCTAAGCGTAGCGTTCTTTGATGTTCGCGCAAATGTTAATGCACGTTCGTTTCTTTCTCCCGCCACTTTTCTTCACTTGTCGCCGAACTTGTTCACTTTTCTGCTGCCGACTTCCTCGCTTCTTGACTCTTGTTTTTTGCTCTTTTATTCGGGGACATATATACAGTGGCACATATTCGAAGGCCCAAGATGTTGTCTATATAAGGCAAGGCCGCAGCAGCCAGAACCCACAAATTGGCCTGAGGATCGAGGCCAAGAAAGTTTCGCTTTAAGAAACCTCACGCGTGGCTGTGCGAGGCTTGTTTAGGATTTGGTATGCGCAATCATCTGCGGCCTCTAACATACCTCCCGTGTCATGTATGATATATATCATACATATGTGTCACTGATAACGAAAAACACGGAGGTGACGAAACGCCCTCCGGCAGTCCGTAGATAAAGAGCGACCATCCCGATATGGCGTGACACCAGCGGATGGTTCACTCTATCTATCTTCGCCGCGCAAAAAAGCTACCAATCGGTCCTCTCCTGTCTGTATGGAGGCACGGGAAAAGCCGCACACGCCAATTAACCCACTCGACCGAGAGGCGCACTCGCATTTGGTGCAATCAATACGGCGCACTTTAGCACGCCGCCGTCCGCAGCACGGCCACGATTCCCGGGAAGCGCCCTCCATGGTCGTTAAAATAGGTGCCTCCACGTTATACGTATAGTATATCAATGCGTGAGGAATCGGGTGTACGCATAGCTTCTATAGCAGTCGCTGCAGCCATCTACCTGCCTGCATAACTATGCACAGAAAACCAATCCATCTAGTTTGGTTCGCGCGATAGGGTGTCTCTTATACGTGCGAAGCGATGCCACAAGTCCGCTTACTAGGCATTTACCACTTATTGTGGACGTGCCCAAACTGCAGGAACATTTGCGGTATGCGTTCTGCGCCGTAACGTGCGCCTCGTGTACGTCCTCGATGGGCCTCGCTCGAGTGTCTAATTTTCACGGTCTATGATCTATTTCAAGATCAATGAGGAGGGGCATATCACGCCTCGTGTTGAATATCCTCCTGGAAGACGTAGACTATTACTATATCGTGATAATTTCGAAGAAGCCGATCACATACGCTTCGCGTGATGCCTATAGGCGGAGCAGTGCCGACGTCATTCCACAAGGTTATCTTTGCCTGTGCAACGCACTCGCGCATAATCGCGCCGCTGGACGAATACTATTTATTACTAATGCGCACATCAGTTTCAACGTGACATGACTTGAGTAGTGCTCTGCAAACGCCTGTATAAAGTGACGGCGAGAGCCTTTTCTCGCTTTGTCTAGCTTAAAATAGTCACAGGCACGAGAGCACAGTTCCGATACAGCTCCTGTCACGTGATGTGTTGACTGACCGCCGTTGGAGAAGTCTGCGCAGCTCTTCCTGGAGCATATGGCTATCTCGGCTTCGGTAGAAGGCTTAAACGCTATTGCTGTGGCGCATGATCACTGTGGCGCATGATCACTGTGGCGCATGATCAGTGTGGCGCATGATATCGGCGGTTAATCTGTTTTTAGAAGTGTGGGAGACTGTCCGTTCGTAACGTTTACTGGTTGCACTGCGAGGAGCATTGCTGATCCTTTTCAGGCAGTTCAAGTATTGAACGTTTAAGTTCGAAACTCGTTCAAGTTCAAGGTGAACGTTGAATGGTCAAGTTTGAACGGTTCTTCTTCGAGGTTTCTCCTCCGAGGACCGAAATAACACCAAATACTCTTCGCATTTAGCTGCAATCGACTGCAAGGTCTTGCCATAGCAAGTTTGAGTCTCTCTTACACGTGCCGCTGACGTACGTGCAATCAGACGCCCCATCATATGCACGCTGACGAACTTGCGCTAGAAAGGCGCAGGAGCCGCAGGTACTACGCGTGTTGGTGTAGACTTCATTTCCTGCGGTGGTGGTAGGAGTGGCGCCATCTGCCTCGGGAAATGACAGCTGTCGATTGCCACCCACATTTCGGTTCACACATTTGCGTCTTCTCTGCCCTTTTTTTTATTTGTTGTTCGATTAGACATATGACACACAAGAGGCTTCAGACCATGCATCTCGGAGGCATATATGACGCACCACAGGCTTCATACAAGAGTCTAGCTGCACGCACCGGCGCAAACGCAGAGTATAACTTGCTATCGCAAGTGAAGCCCAGTACTCGCGCGAGCGTTTACGTGGCATGCATTCCGATCGTATGAATTCCCCTCGCCGACGTAATCATCGTTCCGAGATGTATACTCGTATCGAAGTCCTGTATAACCCGCGCGGCCGCTCGAACGGCGCAAGTACGTGCCCTCCTCAGTACGCGCCGCGGGACGGGCATGCATGTTAGAGGTCGCGAACTCGCGGCTCGATCGGTGTGCCCTTCGTGGCGTAGCGATTTCGCTTGGGAGCGAGCGGTCACGACTCGGGAATGAATTGAGGGCGTCCTTGGCGGTTCGCGGCCGGGGCGCCCTGTGTGCACACGTGGGAATGCACGTACAGTGTATATACTCGGGCGGCGCGTACGCGATCGCGCGCTCGGAGGGGGACTGCGGCGACGACTTTGGTGCGTTTCGGCGGCCCAGAGTAGCAATTATTGTCATTATAGAACGGGCCCGCTCGTCCTCGTTGCCACGCTAATAAATTGGCGATCATCATCTCGCTTTCGGCATTTTTTCTTTATTTTATTTTATTACTATTATTATTTTGCTAGGCAGCAGCAAGCCGCGCTCCGCGCCGCCAGTTCTCGTGCGCGTACATGGTCGGCCCGGATGGCCCCTCGAGAGTTTGGGATCTGTACTATAGAACCTCTCCGAGCACCTGGTTCTTTTTCGTATACCTATCGATTTTTTTTTTCTGTAGACTGTTACTGTGTTCGTTGTGTACGTATATATAGCTCGGGATCGTTCAGGATTCATGCCGTCGTTCTTTGTATCTTCTTTCTTTCGTTCTGTAACTTCTCTGTGCAGGTTGTTTCGTGACCTTGAACGGGGAAGCTATATAATTGTGCCGGTATGAAACAACGTATCGCAGCCTACGCAATGACGTTACAGGACACTGTCGATTACAGGGGGGCTGAAGGTGCAGTGAGAGGGCGACAATGCTGGAATCCTTTACGTGCATCTGGTGTTTCCAGCAATGCCGCTTTGCAGTGGGGGAAAAAAGTCATTTCTTTGTTACGTCGCTCGTGAAATCGTGGCGCTGTATCTTCAGCCGACCCGTTGTATTCGGTATTAAAGAGGATGCATTAAGTGCGTAGTTATAGCAACGATTAACGGGAGGACTCGAACATCTCTTTCGATGCCTGCCCTGTAGTTGAGAGTCTCACTGCAACCAAAATTTTTATGGAGCCTTCTTCATTTCCACGAAAACCAAGAACAAAAAAGGAAAGGTAAACGAATCGATTACTTATGCCACGTAAATGTACTCTCGGGAACGCGCGACATCGAGCCATCCGGGTGGTCGGTGTATACCATCCAACGTACAAGTACGGCTCAACTCGAGCAGAACAACGTTACGAACACGCTCGTTCTTCGAAACTAATGACTATCAGCCCAGACCTCTCCGCCAACTCCTGCCGCAGGTCTATTTATCTTATGCGTTGCACAAACTCGCACAGTGAACGCGCACCGCACACGGCCAGGAAGATATAGCTACACGGTGTTGCCATCCCACCGGCCATCATCAGCGTGACGACCATCGACGCAGCAGCGCAAACGCGAACCGTTCACCTTATACACAACCCGATGTGTATACATCGCTCCTGTCCGTGTTTATGTAAGACGCAGTTACGCGTGCCCACTTGTGTACTCATATACGCAATCGATTCCGCGTGATAACATGGTATACGCACGCGCGTTCGCAAAGCCCCGTTTGCATTTCCATTTTCGTTATCGCTGTTTGCTCTGTTCCGCCATCTCGCGATATATAGAGATCCTCGCCGTCTGGGCCGACTCGGCGAGAGAACGAACAGCATTTCCGGAGGTATTAGTATTCGGATTGTTATTCCGCGCTCCCGAAGATGAAGAGAAAAGAAAAGGGGTTCGGAGGTTTGTCGTGGAGTGGGAGCATTTCTCTCGTTGCTAGGGAGACCCCTGGGTTGTCTCTGGCACGGCCTCGTGGATATATACCGCTGCTGCCTCCACGGTGTATATATATATACAGGGAGAAGGAAAGAGGGAAAGAGTGGAGCGATGTTGCTGCCATATACGCTCGGAATTGCCTCTTCTATTGCGCGACGCGCGTGGCTACTTTGAGCTCACTCTATATACGATGACCGGGGGCATTTCCGCTGACCAACTGCTTTCACTTCCTCCCCTTCCGGTCACCATTCCTTCCACTTTCTTGCCCGCGCCGCTTCCGTTTTAACACACGCGCCGCTCTTCTTGTGTACTTGCTGCACCGCCGTGCCTTCTTGCTTCTGTTAGTTTTCATACCACGGTGTCGCGGGAAATTTCCCGCGTGTGTGTGTGTGTGTGTATGTGTGTTTGCTGTGTGTGCCTCTGTATGTGCGTGTGAATGCCTGTGTGCGAGCAGAGTTCTCTCGTTCGTATCTCTTGTACATCTTCGTGACGTCCCATTTCTGGCTTGTCCCGCACCATCGGGAATCTCGAAGATTACGTACCCCTCGCGTCCGGAGCCGCGCCGTATAGTGTTACTTTTGTTGTTCTAACTCGGCCTTGATATTTCTGTACGTACTATTTTTTTTTTCTTCATGTCAGCGTTCATCCTGCGCTTCACGCTATACCGTCGGTGCTTGGCGGCCGATTACTTAGTCTCCCGTCCGTTCGTTTCCGTGACCCAGGGCGATTATGTAGCGGACCGCGTCGTCGTCGTTCTCCTTCCTACCTTTGATGGCCCGCCGTCGCCGCCATTGTGTGTCGTCTCTTGATTGAAACTCTCGTTGGACCCGCGTGTGTGGCCGGTCGCCTTCCTCTGTCTTTCTCCCTGTCTCCCCACGTTTCCTTTTCAGAGACGCGTGATTAAATATCGCTCTCGCTTTTTCGAGAATTCGGCCCTGGACGCGGACCCATTCTCATTTCATTTGTGCGCGCGCTTTCTCTCTCGAAATGAAGCGTCCGCGCGCGTCGTTTCTCAATCTATTATTATTTTTTTGTGATATATTTCGTTCGTTTTTGTCGAGCGGTGACATTCTCGTCTTTTCAATCTATTGTTGCCTCGCTCACTGAGTGATTCTCGTCTTTCCGCGTTTTTCGGGCCGTCTACGGCCAAGTCCGGAAGCCCGAATTTTCATTAAAATAGATTTCCCGTTCTTCTTCGCTTCTTCTGCTGGAAAATGGGAAGACCTGGAAAATGACAGATTAATAGCAACATTTCAAGCGTCAGTGAGACTACTGCGTGTTTTTCGAACTACACGGTACTTCGGAATGCCAAGTAATTGAATAATGTTTATGCCGTGTTAGGTTGTGTATAGTGTTTGGGCGTGCAAGCAATCGCAGCGTGCGCGTGTGCGCACGACGTGACATTGCTCTGAAGTATAAGACCTCCGCGTCTCCGTTTTTCCTCAAAGCCTGTTAATTTTCTTTTATAATTAATCTTTCCTGTCCTCGCTTCTGCCTAACGCTCCGCTGGAGCAGTGCATGTGCCGATTTAAAGGGTTTCGCTCCTCTGTTTGATTATAAGCGTCCTGCTCGACTACAAAAGCTCGTCTCGAGCGAGAGCCGCCCGTTTTACTCCCAGCGACGTCCTGAAAATCTCTGCCGGAAACATCTTCAAAAAGGATGAAAAACAAAGATTTAGCGCCGATTTCGCTTTAATGTTTAACGCGGCGAACGCTTCGTTGTTCCCAGCGCGATCTGTTTCTTTCTTTCTTTTCTTTTCTTTTCTTTTGCTGCTCGACTCCAGGCTACACGACGGCCTTGCTGCGCACGGTTCGTCGTACACGAAACAATATAACCGCCCTCTTTTTCTTTATCATTTTTGTCTTCGTCGCTGGCGCTCTTAAAACGTTCGGAACTTGAGTTCCTCCCAAAGAGTCGCGAGATGATGAACGATAGGGACAATGCTTCGGACAATTGTGCGCGTACTTACTTTCAAATCCCTTAAGGCCCCCGCCTCCTCCGCTTTTCATATCCGCGCCTGTTTTATTATATTTATAAACGCGCGGGATAGGCGGTCCAGAATTCTTGTCCCGCCGTCCGTTCGCAGGAGGACCATTAATTTATTTAGTGTAGCGGGCGTGCTAGAATTTCCGCCGGGGAAGCGAATCGTGAAGACGCCGGCATTTAATGTTGGCAGAGCTTTTTGTCCAACATTTCCCCGGCGCGCGCCGTATTAAATATTAATTCTCCCTTTCTTTCTTTTCCTCCATCTCATTCACCCGCGAAATATCTTAAGAACCCTCGATCCGTCTTCTAAGTGACGAATGGTTCGGGTCTATAGCATTCATAGAATGATAACACAAGAAACAAGAAAGTTTTAAATAGCAGGTTGCAACGGAGTACTGTACACGCAGGAAACGTAATGCAATTTTTCTCTCTCCTTCTCTCCCTCTCTCTCTTTTTTATGGGCCATTCTTTACTCTTTTTTCAAATCGTTATCCCCCTCAAGTCTTCTTTTTTTCTTTTTTTTTTCTCCAGTGTCTGGCATGTATCATGTTTCCAGCATGTATCTAGGGAAAAAATGAATAGATGAATGTATGGTGTCTTTAAAAAATTGACATATAACTTATGTTGTGTTTCTGTTGAGTTTTCCTTGCATTCAGTTCTCTTCGGGTTAAATTGAAAATTGAGCATGATTTTTTTGCGAGGGCTGAGCAGTGTACGCCGTGCTGCTGCTCCGTCCGAGACGCAATTTATACCATCACCATTCCTTTCCATGAGAAAGAATTATTTCTTTCCATAATAAAATATTGTAAAACCTAGAGGTGGGATTCGTTACGGTATCTGCTGGCTTTGGTGTCCATTCGCTTACACATCGCACGACGCTTTCACTTCTGTAGTGCACATACACAACTCCAATTTAGGTTCTGCGTAAAACTACAAGCTTCATTTAAGCCTTGCGTTGCACTTGTTGCCACTCGTTTAATTGATCCTACATGAAGGTGTACAAATTAGTTCGCGCGCACCCTTCTTATTAATCACAGCCTGATAAGAAGACGCCGAACGTGAGCACCTGAGGCCACATCGCTTCTTGCAAAAGCTTTTTGACTGCACTTATACCTTGATAGGTACTGGAGCTCCTCAATAAATAAGCGGACATTCCCGCTGAATAAGGATTAGGCCAGATACTGGAAGTAGGCTTTTCCACACTGTTTGCTACACGAGGTGGCCGGTCTCCCGCTGACGGCACCATACCACATAGCTCGAGGGTATAAGGCTTGCAAACGGTGAAGATAGTAAGGGAGAGTTGGTGGCGAGAATACCCTTGCAAACATTACACACAATTTTCAATTGCATCTCAACAGAAAGCATATCGAATGCAGCATAATTTCAACACAAACACAACAAAAGTTCAATAAGGTTTTTGAAAGAGCTATAGCGGCATCAGGTCGTGCGCTCCTACTTTATATGATTTCCTAGAGGACGAGGACCGGCACCATGTGTGGGTCAAACTAGAAGTGTGGGGAAGCGCACTTCCAGAATTGCCGCATATCTCTTTGTGTCCTCCGTATAGGTCAGTTCGTTTCGGGCACCTGCTGCCCTACATGACGCAGAGAACACATCGTCTAAAAACGTCACACGTAACCTATATCAATCCGCTGACTGGTGCCAGATTCGGTGCTCTTCTTCAAGATAGGTATTTGCATTCCTGTACTCAGTTTGACCTTCTTCGATGCAACCACAAGTGCGTATGAATATTCATCAAAGGTAATCAATCGCGATTAGACGCAATTACTTTGCCGATCACGCTGGAAAAAAAAGAAAAGACCAGAGCTCCATACCACATTTGTACCATTTCCTCTTTCTATTCTATATATATTGCTTTCTTAACCCGCTAAGGCTTGATTCTCGCGAATATTAATGTGACAACGCTCATCGATCTGTTTCGGCCAACGTTTGGTGATTGGTTTGATCGCATGGATTAAGGTTGATGATCAGCGCTTTGCTATATGTAGCTTTTTTTTCTCGTAAATGGGGTACGTAAAAGGCATACTTAGAATCACTGCGAGGTTCGTGCTGAAAAAGAAAGAAAAGAAAAAGGAAAGATGCTTCAAGTGCGTCATAAAACAGCCGAGAGATCAAGCACGAATTTATGCGTTGTGGAGCAGAGGAGGCAAATTACTTGTGCAGCGCGAAACGTCAACTTGTTTCTGCTCCGTCATTTTATAGCAACACCGTCAGGTTAGCGGACGCCCTTCGCACGTCTCTCCTATATTATACATAATTGGCCCGAGTGGTTTAGTAAGTGCAGTTAATATCAGGTTTCGGCTCTGAAACCTGCTGCATCGTTCGCCCTACCGTGTTTACACATGAATTATTGAATGCAGAACGTTTGATACATGCGCCGTCTTTATCAGCTCGCATTCCCAAATACTGCTATTTATTTGCGGCGGGACGGCGTCCGATTTCTGGTGCGCCTATAGAACCGGCGCGATCTATAGCCGAGCCTGGTCACGTGAAGTTTATCCGCCGGTGGCGCCACCAAGGATGCGTAATGGGGTATGACGTATTCGTGACGCTTTAGACGGATCTGTGTCTTTGTTTGGTGCACTGTAATATGTCTTGCAGAAGTGAAGAATGACCTGATGTGTATTTTTTTTCTCTATTTCTTTCTCTCTCTCTCACACACACACGCACGTACACACACAGAGAGAGTGAGAGAGAGAGAGACTATATTAGAAAGCTCAGTGTTCAGTGCGCTTACATTTCACCCGGCACGCAACGTTATGCATACAGGGATTTGTTTTGGTTTTTGTTTTTTGTCTAAATAAAGTTTACTACTACTACTACTTGTGTTTTCTTGCTTGTTTCTCGATGATTAAAGCTCACTTGGTTGCATTAAGCTGCGCCACTACATTCTAGAACAGCAAGACTTGCGCTCAAGTTTTTTTTTTCTTTTTTTTCTTTTTTTGTCGTTCACACTTGAGAGGACACTCGTAACTGTAGACTCTACTAACCGAGTGTAAAGTCGGAACATCAGAAACAGTTGCGACCGGTGCAGTAAGGGGAGATATTCATCGAACTAGGTGCCAGTAAAGCAGTAAAGCTTAACCGGAATAGTAGTAGTAGTAGTAGTAGTAGTAGTAGTAGTAGTACAGAGAGGATGACGTCAGCTGCATTAGAGACACTACGGCACACCAAGTATCCCAAGAGATAAATAAGAAAAGAGAAGGGGGGAAAACAGGAAGTAGGGCGGGGGTGAAGCGGCATGTAGGAGTGTAGGAATATATTACACACAAGGAAAAACGTTAAGTTACGCACCACGAGTGTCTACAAATAAAAAGGTGAAGCATCTACATAGAAAGTGCGTTTCCAAAATCACAAAAGAGGGTCAGAGAAAAAAAAATAAATGACGGACAAATATGACCGGAAGTCAACGAAGAAGTGAAAAAAAAAAAAAAAAAAAAAACAGGCGAACCGCGAAGAATGAAGCTTCGCTCCGCGCGCAGTCGTCTTTTGGAGCAGCAGCGGTTGCGTCTGCGAAAACCCTCGACGCGCAATTGTGGGCGGCGCGCTGGCCGGCCAGGCCACCGCGAGAAAAAGCGAGAGCGATCCTCCGGCCGGACGCTTTTCATTGTGCCGGCCGTAATAACCCCCGCGACGACGGAATGCACGCTCTGCTCTTTTGGACCTCGCCTCTGGCACCTCTCCTCCGCTCTCGGGGTTCGCCTCGCCATGGTTGGGATGCGCCACCACGGACGAGAAAGGAACACCGCGCGGTTTTCTTTGTCTGCCCTTTCTTCCGTTCTCTTTATTCTTTCTTTCTTTCTTTCTTTCTTTCTTTCTTTCTTTCTTTCTTTCTTTCTTTCTTTCTTTTCTGTATTTCTGTCTTCCAGTATGTGTGTGTTCTTTTTTATTACGCCCTGTCCCTCTTATATCTTTTTTCACTTTACGTGCAATGCGTGTGTGTGTGAGAGAGAGAGTAGAGATAAAGAGAATGAGAGATAGGGGGGAGGGCGGTGTATATGACGTTGGTCGAAACGGGAGAGCCTGCAGGCTGTTTTTCTTCTGGACACCATTTGTCTGTTCCCGCGGCGAGATGCGAAATGGAAAAGAAATTAGGAATTTGAGAAAAATAAAAGGAAAGGTGACAGTGGAAGACCGCCAGTTCTGCTCCCTCCTCTGAGGGCTGCATACCCCAGTGGCCTCGCACACTGTACGCTCCAGAAACTCGAATCCACTCCTCACTTTATTTGCCATTTCTCTTTCTTGCCTCGGGTTTGTTGTTCTTCCTTCGAACTGTGTGTGCCTTGGCAGAGACCATGTAGGCCACTCGCTCGCTACTATACTCCGGTCGTATGTTTTTATTTTCTTGTTTCTCCCGTACTGTTAACGTTCGGTCGCACCGCACCAGTCTTCGTGGGATAGCATTCCTGAAAAATAAAGTGAGATCAGCCTTTAAAAAAATGCACTCGCAGGATGGAGAATATCTCCATGGTCGAAAGAAAGTGGCGCTCTTGACGCTGGCAGCAATTTTCTGTTCTCGCCGCGTTAGGATGCGGAAATGCTGCTGCTGTGCCACGGCTGATTATCACGAGTATGGGCTTCAAGAATGCGCACAAATGTCGGAGCAGGTATAGAGGAAAAGAAGAAAGAAAGAAAATCTGCTGGGTTATCCTTACGAATGTATATGCATCGTTAACCTTTACACATCTGACCACATCGGGACATCATATGCAATTTTATTTCCGCATGACTCAGTGCTCCCTCCGTGCTCCTGACCTGTATGTCTCGGGACCACTTCAATGTGTACCTTTACTTCACTCATTTTATCTGCGTTAGTGCTTCATTTTCTGGATCTGTATTGCATTTCTCAAACTGGCAGGTTTCGAAAGCCCTGCGTGCGCCAATAGGGCCCAAATACGAGACCACATACTTTGAAAACTGTGATGTTCTACTAGCGCTGAAGTTTCAGTGCGAAACTCAGAATAGAGAAGCTCGGCCTTAATTTTTAGCCAGTAGTAATGAAACGTTTTCAGCCTAATGAGCCAGTATTGGAATTCAGAAGAATAATACCAGCGTAAACTGACTTGATGTTGGTCTTTTGTGTCATTTTAACTGCAGTGTCAGGGCACTGCTACGCCCTCTGCGATGTTAAAGTTGCAATACTGGCTTCGCGGACGGCTCGATCGTGTTTGAAGTTGTGCTTGCAGTCGTGCTAGCCGCGTTCTAACCACGGGAAGATATTCGTTCGTTTCGCTTGTCACGTCACATCGCGTTATGTGCGTCTACTGCCGCATAATCAATGAATCACTTTCGCTCTAGAACAAAACAAAAAAACGCGGCAACATGGACTCTTCTTCCGGTGTATCTCTGCAGATGTTTCTGGGAACCGCGAACGCTGACGTCGCTATGGCAGCACCCTGCTCCAAGTGCTTCATTTTTTCTTCGTTATCCGTAAATCCATCTGTGGACGGCGTGAAAGAGCTTAGACACGTGGTCGCGAGAGTCTCGTTACGACAGCGTGGGAACCGCGTGACGAGCGTAGAATGCGCTGTTCATTAAGTCTTCGCGAGTGCGTTTGCCGGAACCCGGCTGTCTGACATACGCGCTGATAGAGAGAGCGAAAGTACAAAGCAAGGACCGGGAAACGCTACACGTGCATACGAAAGGAGCGTAGTTTCGAAAAGCGAACACAGCAAAGGCAGGAAGGGTTATCAGAATGAGTTTCTATTGGTTAGGTTGCAAAGAAAATACACTCTATGTTGTCATTCGCGTGGCGATATACAGTATGTAGAAAAGGCAGCATGCAAATAAGGAAAAAAAAACTTGGTCCGCACACGCATAGACACAGGAAGGGCCGCGAAAGCGCGTTACACAATCGCAGCTTATATCACGCAAACTATGGGCGAGCTCATTAAGCAGAGTGTAGCGCTTTCGAAACCTTCAGCGCTGACGTCCCTTTCGGGACCGCACCGCCCCGCCGGGGCCTCTCCCTCTGATCCCGGGCGGTTGTCAAGCCTGCGCGAATGTTAAGGGCCATGAGAAACGCGTGTTTGTATGCCTTCGCTCGTCATTATGTAACGGGCCGACCGCGTGCTATAGCGGCGCAGTGAGTCAGTCGAGCTCCCACGGGACAGATCGCGTGTGATTGGCAGGTCACGTGTCGTTCTCACAAAGACGAAGTAGGGTTAGGAAGCACACAGGCGGCCCTGCTCTTCCGGCAGGGCCGTAAACCAGTGCATCCAAGGCGTGGGACAGAATGGGTAGATCGCTTCGCTTGCACGGCATTCTTCGTTCTCCCTGTTTGCCGACCGACACCGGTTTCCCGGTCGATTGTGCGCGATCCGTGATTGCATACAATTAATTTAATTGAAGCACTTCGTAGCACAATCATTTTTCCCTTTCTTTCTCTCTCTCTCTCTCTGCCTTTCTTCCGTTGGCTGCTTAAAATCAAGGGTGTCATTCGACACTCACTAATTACGATGCGCTCTTCGTTCGCAGTATTTACTGCGTTTTTTAATGCTGTACCCATGCGCGTATCTGGTATTATGTGCCGCTTTCTCGGAACACGATCAGAACTGGCTTCGCAAGTGCTCAAGAATTATCTGCGCTGTTCAACGTTCGTCTCGGCCCCACCTGTTGTAATCCGCCAGCATTCAGAAGACTGGCAAGGACAGATGAAGAAACGCTGCTCCCAAATTTTGATTTCGTGACGCTGTCGTGAAGAAAAAGAAAATTTCGTCAAACATTGGGCCAAACTCGAGCAGTTTGCTGCTATATCTCCTGGGCTAGTGCTGTATGAATGTTCCCTCGGTAATGCTTCCGCCGTTGAGTATGTGGAAGTATCGAGACATTGGTCGCGGAGTTATTAAAACATCATGCAGTGAAACTGTCTGACGCGTGCCAAAAAAAGCCTCGGCCGCGATCTCGACGAAACGTGACTGAGGTTCGCGCGCTTAGAGCCTGCAAAAGAGGGCGTATACTGGAGAAAAGTGGAAGACTGCGAGGACGATAAGAAGCGGATGAAAGCTATCCGTCTTTGTCTGCGGCGTCCGCGAACCATTTGTTACCGTCGCTCCCGCATGGCACCCTCGAGAGCGACCGAGGAGAGCACCCCCGTGGGGGCCTTACTATACGCTGCACGGAGCCGACAGCGGTGTTTTATTGATTCACGAGACGAGGCAGCTCCTTCCACTTGACGAGTGCATCCCGCACGGGCGAGCGAACAAAAAGTAAACACGGGGATTTTTCTACCGGCAAACCTTGCTCCGCATGTGTCTAAAGTGCGTATTAAGTAATGGCGTAGTCTCGTCCTAGCTCGCGCGAGGTGCACGATCCTAGATGTTTTGCCTGTTTTACTATGCGTGCTTCTTGCGACACCGCTCTTGGCGTCATCTTCTTGTCCCATCGCTTCCTGATGCGTCCGTGGGGGTGCTCTACCAGCTCTAATGCGTATTATCCGAATGCACAGGCGCACCTTTCTTTAGCCTTCACACGAAGCCAAACGCGTTGCCTTTAGTCCGGTTGTGCAAAACGTGTGAGTGGTACAACTTTACCGGCAACGTAAGTGCTGTCTGCTTAGAAATGAAGCAACAAAAATCGGGGTTTGCGATGTCTCGCCGTATAGCGACCAGCAAAATTTCCGCCAAAAAAGAAACAAAATCAAAGTCAAGGGCGTACAGATTTTACAACTTACGCCGGTGACTTGTGACACCTCGCCTGCTTTGTGATATTAAGTCATACGTCTGGTGGTCTTCTAAAGCCTTGCTCAAACGCGAGTAACGCGTTAATTAAGTAAACCCAAACAAAGCCAGCGGCCCAGCTGAAACACGCCTATACTTCTAGCCGCCCGGATACTCCCGAATCAGTCATACGCGAAAGACGAACCGCCGCGCGCCAAGCTCGCTCACTCACAGCAAACTCTATCAAACAAAGAAGGATGAAAAAATAAACATAAATATAGAGTATAAGGAGGCAGAGAATGGAGCTCCGCGTATATTTCGCCGAAAGAGAGCTCTCCAAAGAAGATCCACCCGAGCAGCGCGCGCCACCTTTTCTTCCTGCAGGGCTCCTCCGCTCAGCGAGCTCCTAATTCGTTGCGGCTCCTCGGCCAAACGCATCCATCACGGTCTTGACCGGCCGCACTACCAGCCGTCCGGCGCGGTCGGCGCAGCGGCTACTGAAACCCGAGAACTTCAAAGGTGGTGGCGGCGGCTCGCTCGCTCCACTGTCTGCAGAGCTCTCTCTTTTCTTCAGCGAGGGAGAGGAGAGATAATTGGGAGAGAGAGAAACAAGATAGAATGAAATAGAACGGGGTGTGAAATAAGAGCGAAACAACGCGAACGCGCAGAAAATCCGAACTGGGACGTTGAAGGATAACAACGGTAGTGATTCCGGGAAAGAAAGGAGTAACGAACGAGGAAGCACGGGAGAAATAAATAAAGCGGCGGCAAGAGAAGAAAACATACAAGTGCGTAACGTGCCGCGCTTACTTTCTACCTCTTCTTTTCTCCAGTTCTGCCAGCCCAGCTGCGATCTCGCTTTCTCCACCGAGGCGTGTGTTCTGCTTCGGCTTTGCAGGAGGGCTGCATGGTTAGATAAACCTATTTGTCGAGCGGGAGCCGTACGGCACAGTGCGCGCCTGAGCGCGCGTGTGTGTATATATGTGTAGTATATATACGTATAACTGATCGCTAGGTGCGTGTGCACTTCGAGAAGGGGGGGAGGCGCCTGTCGGCGCGTTCATTCTTTATCCGGCCCTCTCCCTGCTTCACCTCCGCGCTCTCCAGCCAGCGTCGAAGCTTTGGGCGGTGTGGCCGGGAGGCGTCTTCCTCCTCTTAACTAGGACGCGCGCTGCCGGTATTGAGCCGTCGTTTCGTCCCCGGTGCAGTGCGGACAACGAGCTTAAGCCGAGTGATTGCCCCTAATGAGATTTGCTGCTTGTTTGTTTGGCCCCGTCTCTCTCGCTCTTCTCTCTGGCTTGTTGTTCGTAGCGGCGTCGGCGGCGGCGTTTCGGACCGGATCGGCCCCTTTCTTGCTTGCGGTTCCGGCTTGTCGGCTCGGCGTCAGGCGGGTCAGGCTACACACAGCCGCCGAATTCTCGCCTTCCACTCTCTCTTGCGGCTAATTTATGAAGCTATACCGCCGATGCGGTGCCCGACCGCCGCATCAGCAGCTGCTGCTGCTGTTGCTGCCGCGGCCGATCGCGTAACGGTCGGGTTCCTGTCGACGCGAAGAGCGCGCCGGGAGTCCGAGGGTGGTGTTGCTTGCTTTGGCCGCCGAGCCCTGATTTATCGCCCGCTTTCAGAAGATGCCCCCGACGCCGCCGCCGCCACGCGGTTCTCCTTTCAGCGAGTTAAGCGGACAACAACGCCCGCTGTGTACTGCACACCCTCCTCCCCCCGCGAGCCTTCCTTTCGAGCTTTCCACGGTCGCCTTTCCCAATTTCGCTTGTCCCTGTTGTTTGTGCACGTCGTTTATTGTTTTCATTTAGAGTGCTTCTTTTGTCGGCTGATGCGCCCGTGCCTGACCGTCGCTACTCGAACGTGGTAAAAGCTGCCTGTTTGTGGCACGTTTGTGCTCCCGGGAAAAGGAGCAAGCGCAATGTGTTTGAAAGGCGATAAATACGAGATTTCGGGGCGGTGCGCTTCGCTCCTTTTCATGAAGAGCGTGCTTTGTTGCGTGGCCTCTCTGATGATGCGGGTAGCGAGACATCTGCCGTACTAAATGCGATAACGCGGGGAGTGTGTTTTGCGGAGTAATTGGACGAGGATCGTTTATTTATTTATTGCGCGCGTGCGCGTTTATGTCTCTGTGCGTGGTGGGAAGGGAGAGGGGGTGTAAGGAATTGAGGGGGTAATCGCTGAAGTACATAGAACTTACGTAAAAAGAGAACAAGTTGACGTTTTATTAGGCTCCCCTGTTTCTCGTACGACGTGTGTCAGTTTATCGAGAGGTTGGAACGACGTGTGCATAAGTATTGGATATAAAAAAATATGAAATTGTGCGGCTTATTCATCGCACACAGCGGTTTTCTTATTATGCAAAAAAAGCTCTTAATTTACTCATTCACGTGCGTCGTCAAACATCGTATGATCGTCATTCGGAATTACGGATGATATTTCACTCACAGATTATTTTACAGATTTCAGTTACAGACGATTTCCAATACATATGCCCCACTCCTTTCACTGGTGTTATTTCTGCCTTCATCTCTCTCTCTGAAAAGTGGAAAGTTTGCACCTGCTCCTCTAAGGCGTTGGACCTGCGCTAAAGCAAACGAAAGATGCGCAAACCTTCCCGAAAATTACTAAACGTGCCAGGGTGCATCTAACGTCTCAGCAACGGCGATTTCGTACGCAGCATTGTCGTTATACCGAAGTTAAGAATCACTGGTCAGTCCTTAAGAGGAAGGCCGCCTGGATCGCTGGGAGTTAATGGTTCGACCTTCTGCCACCGAATAGTTCAGGTGTACGCCTCGAGCGACACAGTTCACGGCGGGGGATTCCCCTTCACGTATAGCAACCGCGCACTGTCATCCCCCCCCCCCCCCCCCCCTCCGCGTATAGTGCTCACACAAACTAGCGCGCAAGCAGAACGCGATTGCTCATTGCTCCCTCCGATGATGCAGCCGCGCCATCCGGAGTAACCAGGACCTGCTGCCGAGCTCTCCGCTGGCGTCGCTCTTCCGCAACGACTTCTGGGGCACGCCGCTGACGCACAGCGGCAGCCACAAGTCGTACCGGCCGCTGTGCGTGCTCTCGTTCCGGCTCAACTACCTGCTCGGCGGCTACGAGCCGCGCGGCTACCACCTGCTCAACGTGCTGCTGCACGGCCTCGTCTCGGCGCTGTTCACGGCGCTGGCGGCGCGGCTGTTCCTCAACCAGTGGCTGCCCACGCTGGTGGCCGGCTTCCTGTTCGCCTCGCACCCCGTGCACACCGAGGCCGTGGCCGGCATCGTGGGGCGCGCCGACGTGGGCGCCTGCCTCTTCTTCCTGGGCTCCCTGCTGGCCTACGTGCAGTACTGCAAGTACCGAGACAAGGAGGTGCGCGCCGAGCGCCGCTGGGCGCCGCTGTACGCGTCGCTGGCGCTGGCCGGATGCTCCATGCTCACCAAGGAGCACGGCATCACGGTGCTGGGAGTGTGCGCCGTGTACGACGTGTTCGTCAACCACAAGGTGGCCCCCCGGGACCTACCTTCGCTGCTCGTTAGCGTGAGTGTTCAATAAAGAGTCTCTCTCTCTCTCTCTTCCTGAGCCGTATTCTCGGCCGGTCACTTTCTGGGATGTGCTCACTTTTGCGTGGCGTGGTGCATGGCACGTCACTGGAGCGACTGGCGCCCTGCCTGCTGGCTTAGCCAATCGGAATCATCTGAAAGTAATACCCCGAAAGTGATCGAGTGGGAATACCTCTTCCCACCTCCTCTCTCTTTCTTTCATGCACAATCGTCTTATAGATTCAAGTAGGTATCCGGCAGACTTCCAGTAACATGTGGCCGCCATCGATAATTGGCCAAAAGTTTCGTTCGTACCTAACTCACGTCGTCATCAAGCATTTTAAATATACAACCAAAACTTGTAGCATGCATTGACAACAAAGAGGGTGACACAGTAACTTATTTGAAAACTTGCCTTTTGAATTTGCTTTTACCAGAAAGTAGCAAGTTGAGAGTAGCAAGTATACTGTCGTTGAAAGGAAAACTGCGGAATCATTGCATTCTACCGGTGCTAACATGTGAGGCGGAAACGTGGAGGTTAACAAAGAAGCTCGAGAACAAGTTAAAGGCCGTGCAAAGAGCGATGGGACGAAAAATGTTAGGCGTAACGTTAAGAGACAGAAAGAGAGCGGTGTGGATGAGCGAGCAAATGGGGATAGCCGATATTATAGTCGACATTAAGGGGGGGGGGGGGGGGGGGGAACAGGGCAGGCCATAAAACGCTTAGGGGGATCAGATCGAATGAGGAACTCAATTGCGAAACTTTGCGGGCGTTGACACTGTTGCGATGCGGAATTCACAGATAAAAATGTATTTACAATATATACAAGAGCGGCAACGACACATAAACAAGATGGCTTTCGAGACAGATTCCACCTCCACACGTTAAATCGTCTTCTGACTGGCGCCACTCTCGTTTGCGCCGTTATAATATTTTAGTGGCGGCGATGAGTAATAAAGAGTGGTATCTTGCAATGCAGAAGCGGCACCCGGGCCTGTGGGAGGGCCTGCTGCACCTGTGCTTCGCGGGCGTCACGCTGATCGGCCTCCGGCTTCACCTGATGGGCGCCCGGGCGCCGGACTTCGCGCCGGCCGACAACCCGGCCGCCGACAGCGAGAGCTTCCTCACGCGCAGCCTCACCTTCCTCTACCTGCCGGCGTTCAACTTCTGGCTCATGCTGTGTCCGCGTTGGCTCAGCTTCGACTGGTCCATGGAGGCCATACCGCTGGTGCAGAGCCTGGCCGACGCGCGCAACCTGCTGAGCGCCTGCCTTCTACGGCGGCTTCTTCCACCTGGTCGCCTTCCTCGTGCGACTGGCCAACTGGCGCCGGGGCGCGCCGCCCTGCCACTGCAGTGCCTTCCAGCCCAAGCCGGCGTCGCTGCTCGCGCTCTCCGGCGGCAAGTCATCGTACGGCAAGCGGTTCTCCAACAACAACAACTGCAACAGCTACAGCAACGGCGGCGGCAACGGCAACGGCCTGGTCTCCTCCTGGAGCTGCGGCAGCTGCTCGTCGGCCTCGTCGTCCTCGTCCGAGTGCTCCGAGTCCACCAACGGCGGCGGGGGTGGCCCCGCGGTGGCCAGCGCCCTGTCGAACCAGCAGTTGGACGCCACGGTGCTCGCGCTGGCCCTCATGGTGCTGCCGTTTGTGCCGGCGACGAACTTGTTCTTCTACGTGGGGTTCGTGGTCGCCGAGCGCGTGTTGTACGTGCCCTCGATGGGCTACTGCCTGCTGGTCGCCGTGGGCGCCGACCAGCTGTGCGGGTTCGCCCGGCGCGCGGCGCGCCACGGACACGGCGGCCACAACGGTGGCGAGACGCTGCGCAAGCTGGTGCTCGCTGCGCTCGTGGCGCTCGTGCTGGTGCTCTCGCTGAGGACGGTGCGCAGGAACAGGGACTGGCTCACCGAGGAGGACCTCTACCGGTCGGGCATCCACATCAACCCGCCAAAGTGTGAGTCTCGAAACCGGTGTGATGAGGGAGTGCGTGTGTGATCGCGCGTGCCTCTGCACAATATCGCTCAGGGCGCCGCGTTGTTGCTTCTGCGCCCTAATTAAGGCAGTGCAGTGAACGTGTTTTGATTCTCTCCCGCGGCTTGGGTACGGTATAAAAATCTAATGCACGAGTCCTTTCCGGATTCGTGCGCGGATTATGGGGTTTCAGGTGAGTTACTGATGCAAACGATGGAGTGTTAATTCTGTGGCTTTCGAAGAACCCCGTGCATGTCAAAGTTTACCTCATAATTACATAGTAATTAGTGATGCCGCACGCTCAGTCTGTTTTCGAACGATTCGGTGATATAACGATATATATTGTATATTCTCCGTGCTACAAATACAACGTAATTATGAACAAGTGAAAGAGAACAACTTTCCCTCTCGTGTGATATGGCTGCAGCTACACGTAATTTTGCGGGTTTAGCTTTTTGTTTTCACAAGCCATGAGGGTAAACGGCGGCGCGGCGATCGTGAGAGAAGATTAGAAGTTTTGCGGCCCACAACCACAAATGGCAACTCAAATATTGGGTATCGGGTAAATATTGAATGCACGAACGTGAAAGGAGATTTACAGATGTACGCAGCTAATGGGCCAGAATAAGGGCGTGTAGTGCCATTAAACTAAAATTAAAAAAAACGATTAGTAAACTTGAGGTTGGTGGCCCACGTCCCACCTTGTTTGAAGGAAGAACCCACTTATCATCATCATCATCATGATCGCCATGATGGTTTCTCAAGATTCATGAGGTTTATGGGCGCAAGTTTGGCGGATCACACCAGCGGGTCCCGGGATAATGCCGAAGACTAAATTTGTCGGCAGGCTAATCGTGTCTAGATCAGGCGCACGAACTTCGCTCGCTCTGGGCATCAGAATCGATGATACGTGAGCAGCTTAATTAACGCTGCTATTCAAATTTCGCACGTTCTCGGTTTCGTCTTCAGAAAGCTTACGAAGCGTTTCGATAATATCGCACGTACAGACTATCATGCGCGAAAAAAAAAACACGGGGTTCGAACCCGGGACTTCGTGCTCTGCATAACGACATAGCCAATGAGCCGCAGTGATCGGGGGAGATCCATGCAGAGTCGAGGCGACTATCGGTGTGAAAACGGCGTGGATTGGGAGCGCGGGGAAGGAAGAAATAAAGGATGAAGGTTCGCTCCCCATTCGATCAAAGTCGCTTCTTCGTGCCTCCCCACTTTGGTCGTTGCCCCGCGACCATCCTCGCCGTCTTTCATTCCGTTCGTTTCATTTTTCTTTTGCTTTCCATTCGCGCCCACACTTCGGGTTTTTTTTTTTTCTTTTACATTCTTTTCCCACATATATAGCTGTATGGCAACGCTGGCGGATCTCCTCCTCTCCTCCACCTCCTTCTCCTCCTCCTCCCGGGCTCTAGCTCCTGTCTCGTCCGTGCTCCTTTTCTTTTTTTTTTTTCACCCCGATCAAATCCCTCCTTCGTTTCTTCCTCCTCAATAACGTTTGCCCGACGGCGTCAGAAAGGATGGATTTCGGGGAAATCTATATCTCGGTATCTCTCGCGTTGTGGGAAGGGGTTTTGCACAAACGGCGGGCGGGCAGGCGTGAAGGAAAACATTGTAAACGTTGACGCAACCTCCGAACCCCGTTTGGCGAGATGTTTGCCGCTTCCGATTCTTGCACGTTGGGAACGCTTCAAAGGTTTGAGGCTTTTTTTCTTTTTCTTTCGTCTGCTCGGTTGTGCAGTCTTGCTTCACGTTGGACAGGTTTTCCTGGCCATTTCTTCTCTGTCTGGACATGTTGCTATGGGCCGGCCGAGGCTCTATGCCATTTTCACCATCATCATTATTATTTTTTATTACGTAGTAGGCCGTTTATATAACAAAAGCAAGCTAACTAACTAAACAGCTTTATTATTTTTAGAATTTGCTGTTCGGTTAATTACGTACAGTTGGACATAACTGTACGTAATTTATGATGAACAAAACCATTACGTAGCATTATAGTTAACACTCATCTGTTAGGCATGTTGCGAAAGTTCCCTGACAGCTACATAGTTGTTCAGTTTAAAGCCACGTGTAGTATATCGAACTTATAAATTTTCATGTTGTATCAGGCGCAGTTTACATATTTGATATGTCTGCTTTTGTTGCGCAGTTAGGGAACTCTAAAACAGGTCTCAAAGTTTCGCAGCGGGTAGCTGTTAACGCCGCTTACTTCGCCAGGGCTGTCCTTCTGCCGTTGCAAATCCCTTGTCTCAGAAACTTCTGAGGCCGTCTGTACATCAGTGGCACGGACACGCGCTTTTTTCTTCTAGGTTTGTAGCCTTCATCAATTCTCGCATAGAATACTTGAGCGCCTACATGAAAATTCTCGGCGGTCATCAGTCACTACTGTTTTACCTTTTCTTAACGCAATGGACTTCATTCAAGTTACTTGAGTCGCAGGCCAATTATAACAATTTTCCTTTGCTTCAGATGTATTTGATTAGGATGGAACATTTGGAGGTCGGAGCTGTGGCGTGGCGTGTCAGTGGCCGCGAACACACAGCAGCAATAGCAGCATTTGACCACGTTACGCACACACGCACAAAATATATTTTTAGCCCGATAGCGTAATTAAGAGCCCCGTGTCGCAGAAAATCAGGTGTCGGTGTCGGCCTCGGCGCCGGCGTTGCCGTCCCGGGAGCGAAAATTGCCGTGTATATTTAGCTATATGTATATGCCACGCCTTGCTATATGACACGCAGTATATGCGGGTTATATTGCCACACCATTATATATCGCTAAAGTTGCTCATACCTTGTCTTATATTCTTGACAAAGTTATTCCTCGGAATTTTGAGAATGACAACCCGCAAACGAATGTCATGAAACAAAACACCAACAGCACATGCCTTTTTATGTTAAAGATTCTCAGACTGAAATATTCAAAGTGCGAAACAACAGTGGAAACCTGAAAATGGTGCAATTTTTCTGGCGTGGCTGTGCACTAACTCCGCGACCGGCCCACGCAAAAGGCAGCGTTTCTACCGGAAAGCTCGCCTTCGTGCATAGCGTTCGCCGCCAGCGTTTCCCGTTAAACATTACGGTTGCATTAGGGAGCCTAGGGAGCCTACATGCAACGCCGTTTTAGGGTGGTGACAGCCTTTGTAAGGGTACTTGCCGCCGCCAGCTAAATTGGCGGGTTAATTGTGGGGACCAAAATGGCGAAAGACCAGCCGACAGACCACACTTCCCGCAACCCTTGGTGACGTGAAATTAATTAACTTCTTTTAATAAACTTTGGCCTCAGCAGCCACAGACAAATGGCGCGTCTGAGCGCCGTACACGGCACGTCTACGGTTTAGTTAAACAGACTAGTAAGGACAGTCTTTATTACAGCACACTTCGAAAAACACCCTTTATATATTATGTATGACTGGAAGGCACTGACAATGCTTAATGCAGTTCACATTCTTGGCGTGAGATAATCCTACCACGAGCACACCATCGTGCCTTATAACTTCTTGCTTTATATGTGTCGCACGACGTGCAATAGAAAAGTAAGTTTGATGTGTTAAAATAAAAGGAAAAGGCAACTAGTATATTACAGATGTATGCAGGTTTCTTGTACGCGTTGGCGCAAAACTAAATTGCAGATATTTAATAGATCGCGCGCCAACATGTGTACATCAGAGCGTGTCAAAAAAAAAAAAAAGGCAGAAAGACTGGGGACCAAAATGGCTGCCCACCAAATTTGGTGGTAAATAGCGGTCAGAACGTTGGTGTTGTCACCACCCTAAAACGGCGTTGCATGTATAGGCTCCCTAGGGAGCCTACATTCAAGCGCTCCCTAGGTTACATAAGCTGCATTTGCTGGAGAAGCGTGAGAAGCAGTCAGGGATCTTTTAATGCTATCGCGTTCCGCTTTAAAGGCGAAGCTTAAGCGTCCTCAAATTTTCTCCTGTGGTGATCGGTTGCGAATAGACGGTTTAGTTTAGAGGACATGTGCTGTGAACGAAATGCATTTTTGCAGTTTATTTGCATGGTTTCGCGCAAATGTGAAAGAAACATTTGAACAATAAGGAACAATTGCGTGCCGGGCTCTTTGGAGGGTTCTTTGAAGGATATGTTATTGCTCTACCGGTTATTGCTAAATTTGCTATAACGCTATTAAGAACAGTGCCCTGGCAGCAACTAGGCATCTCACAACGCTGGCGTTGCAGCGAAAGTTCTCCAAAGTAGTAAAGGATGAGCCAACCTAACCACCAGATATGTAGCAGGCGAGGAAAGGATCGAAGGACGTAGCCAAGCCGGGACCCACAAGGTTACCAAGAGGAACCCACACAACTCAACGCGGATACGGGAGACGCCTTCGATTGTTGACTTGACGTCACAAACCTTCAAAACATGGCATCAATGACGTGCTTCCGGCTTTACAATTCCTTCTGGTGCATGCTGTCAGCAAAAGCATATCATTCCAGATGGGTTTCTGCTACTCTAGAGGGGAGCTGTCGCTTGCATTTGGACACCACCTCTTTTAACATAACTAGAATGTACAAGTAGGAAGTGTAACTTAGTGCAAACCACCCGCCGAGGTGGCGTAGGGGCTTTGGCGTTGTGCTGCTAAGCCCGAGGGCGCGGGGTCGAATCCCGGCAGCGGCGGCCGCATATCGATGTGGGCGAAATGCAGAAACGTCCTTGTACCGTGCAGCACTTTAAAGAACCCCAGGTGGTCAAAATTAATCCGGAGTCCTCCACTACGGCGTGCCTCATAATCGTATCTTGGTTTTGGCACGTAAAACTCCACAATGTGGTATGTACCGTCAGAAGCCACGTTGAGCCAACTAGCCCATCATCGCGCACTTCTGCATTACTGGGGCATTATATGTTGATTTCAAAAGCAACCAAAAAGAAAGCTAGGTGCTAGAAGAGCCTATATTTGTGCAACTAAGAAGCCCTCTAAGTATCCAGTTTGACGCAAAGCATCAACCTCCTGTGGCACTGGAGCCAATGATACGGATCGGGATCGTAGGTGTAAGAAGAGCGCTTACTGGATATAGCACTGTTCGTTTTGACATGTAGTGTATAAAAGAAGCAAAACTGTTACAAAGTTGCTTGAATGCATGGCTGTTAGAAAACGCTCGTCATTCTCACTCATTTACAGACGTTTCTTTCAGTGGTTATGTCACTGTTCTGTAGAAACAACAACAAAAAAATATTAAAATTCTTCAAATGTATTAGAAACTTATTCTTCCAATTCTACTCAAACAGTCGGGTCTGTAGCACTCGCCGACTTGACAGCGAACTGATCGAAAAGAAAAAAGTTCATAAACCATGGGAACTAAAGCGTAACGCTAGACGTGGGAGCATAAGCATGAAATTTTAAATCAGAAATGTATCTTTTAGCGATTATTCGAGAAAAACAGAGAAAGTAAAAATAACAGTTTTTTTATTAGTTTTTATTTATTATTGTTATTTTATGCTTGCCCTGAGCATACGTATCTTCAGGGATACATACGTACTTGAGTGCCGATGATTTATCTTTAGAGCAGCAGTAAACCTGTAACAGCAAATACTCGCCAGAAGCAAACTGTCTTTAGATCAAATCGTCTTTTTCAGTGACTTAGCTGATGCCAATCTCACCTGCTGCAGAAACTTGCTTGCATAAACTTGCTTGAAGCAAACACCCCTCTTGCACCCTTTTACCATCAGAAGAGACTTGCAACGGAAGAAGGTACGGGGTCGACGAGCAAAACATTTTCGCAAACAAAATTAAGTTTCGTAAAGCTTGACGCAACTTTCGTAGGAGGTTAAAACGGGTCCAAATTCGTAAACCTTACGAAAAATTCGGGAGAGTTGACAGTTATGGAAGTGGTATTGGGGGACTTTCCTGCGTAGTCTTAGACAATGCATAAATGCGCAGCTTGCTTAAGCACTGCGCTTAATAAGCGCTGCGCTTTAGAGGTGCGCTGTTATCAGTATCCGCTTACAAGCCTGGAGTCGTCCGTTGAACTGGCGAAGACAGCAGGTGGGGGTGGCTCGTTGGGCTCGTTGAGTAAAATAGTGCTGAGCATCTCCACTGCGATGTCAACAATTCTTGAAAGAAACGACTTGGCGTGACTGAGCCGATGAATTATGCGTGCTTTCGTTGTGTGATCATTATTTGCCTTTTGAGTTCTGCGTAAAAGGCTAGCCGAGATCTTGGAGGCAATGTATGCCATTATTCGTGCGATTGCGATTGCCTTACGGCAGCTGTTGCGTTTTGTTGACTTTTTGTTGCCTTCAATGGACATTTTGTTGAGATGCAACATATTGTCATGGATGATTTTTGCGAGGATGTCGTTGCTCTTCGTGACTAGTACTCAATTTCTCTTCAATTTATATCAGCGCGGACGTGTGCATTAGTTTCTACGGACACGCTCACTCACAAAAACCTTTTTTTCTTTCCCTGCCCCTTACAGCGTACGGCAACTTAGCCAACATCCTCAGCGCGCACGGCAAGAAGGCGGAGGCCGAGTGGGCCTACAAGAAGGCGCTCACCTATCGCTCCAACATGGCCGACGTCCACTACAACCTGTGAGTTTAGTCGTGCATACTCTCGACGGCTCGATTTATCATTCAAAACGTTCTCTCTTTCTCTGCATTTTGATGGCTAAGAACTGTTGTTTATTAGGGGAAAGAAATGAAGACCGAACTTCGCTTATTTAAATGTTGCGCCAAAACGGCGGATGATCTCATTGACACCGTATGTTTAGCATATTCCCGCGTATTTGGGTGTGAGGCTATTGTTTCCACACGGAAAGTTTCTGAAAGGTTGCCGGGTTGAGCCTTTGATGATTTTCGAATGCAGCGTGACCCACCCCGTTTTTCTAAAGGAATAACAATAATACAAAGTTATCTATAGCTTCGGCTAGGCGTTAAAGTGTCACAGACAACCTGAGCGGGTACTTCGGATGGTGTCGCCACATGTGCGTTTTTAGTTTTTACGTCCTTAATTGAGTGGGTAGTGGGACGGGGAAGGAGGAAGGGGGCGCACCAAACCTGTTGTGCCCTCTTCTCACCCATCTGTAATTCTAGAAGCTAACTTACCAATATAGCTTAAGTATTCACTTTCTTAAGCGTCCCTTTACCTTTTATGGGAACCTTCGTACTAGTGATTCAATATAAATTTCCGTGTTGTCTACTCGCGAATATATTAGCACCCTTACGCCGTCAGGCGCGCGAGACGCAGAACATGGTTCATGTTTTTCGTGCTTTTCTTTTTTCGTCCCTTAGGGGAATTCTCCTGCAAGAGCAGAACCGGCTGGAGGAAGCCCTTCAGAGCTACAAACTTGCGATCCAGTTCAGGCCGAGGCTTGCAAGTAAGTCTCTCACCCCTCCCTCACGTTGTTCCTTGACTCCGTGTGTTTCTTTCTTCCTGCCTCTTTTTTTCTTTAAATGGCGCTGTTTTCGCCAGCTGCTACAGGCGCGTGCTTCCAGATTCAACTGAAGATTATACATATTTAACTGTACAGAACGAATTATAAGATGGCTGTTTCTTCAACGTGTTATTGTTGTTTCTGCTTAAAGAGACACTGAACGAAAAATATTCAGTTATATTGAAAGATAAGGCTTCTGTAATAACGAATTCGTCATTCGTAGCAAGAACAGAGCTTTTGTTAGCGCAAAAAAAGGTGGGAATGTAAAATCGGAGTGGCGTCACCTGTTGTGGAAGTATGGTACCTCTCCTCTGACGTCAAAACTGACTGATCCACAGAGATCGGTAGTGGGGGAGGTCGCGTGGAGATTACGTCGACTCGTCCGCTTTGACGCGAGCGATTCAAATTGAGCAGCAGCAGCGGCACCTTCGGCGGCAATGTTCTACCCAACGAAGTGACATATCGGCACACAGAAAACGATGTTGGCCTTCTAGACGAATAATACATCGATTTAGTTTGACCTAATATTGTCCCACAGTCTCCCTTTAAGTCCGTGACAAATTAATATTACTGACCAATTTAACGTGTATTGCGAATTACCAGCAAGTGTGTAAGACATGCCCATTTTATGGAAATCCCGATCTTCTTGCTTTCTGTTTAGTTTTGTCCCAAAGTGCGCAATGAAGGTTTTTTTTTTCTTTAGAAAATAATGCAGAATGCAGGAATGGATCGCTCCTGCATTCAATCTTGCCACATTAGGGACGTTTCGAGACTGTCACTTTAGTTTCACGGTTTTTGGTAAATTCACTTGCCTTGGCTTCGTATTTGCAGTTTCGGCACGTAAGTTAAGTTTATTAATTAAAAAATTGTGAATACGTCTTGCTTATTAATTAGCTAAGTACCATATATCACTTTATTTCTTTGTTTTCCCGTTGTGAATAACATATTGCTGAAAGATATAATCTCTTAGGTACTGCTGAATTCTTTTTCGCATTTTCACTTTTACTGAAACACGCCCTTAGAGTGCACTCACTTTGCGCTCTGTGTGTCCGCACGTCGTCGTCGTCGTTGTTATGGTTGTTGTCGTATAGTAAGTCCGTAGTAAGTCGTAGTTGTTGTTGCCGCCTTTTAAACATTACAAACGTACCCCCGAGGGGGTTAGGCACAGATCCGAAACAAAATGACATTACTTTCTTCCCGCTATCTTAATGTCAATGATTACCAATATAATTTTTTTCAAAACGCAGTGTTTGTTCTTCGTTGTCTGCGTCTAGCTCACGCTGTGGTTAACGACAACATGTATAACCATCGTTCGCAAACGATTATGCACTGACGTGAATTTCGACATCTAAAATGTTTGCAACGACGCTTCTTCAATCTCCTACAGTGGCACACCTCAACATGGGCCTCGTACTTGGCATCATGGGCAGGAAAGAAGAAGCCATTGAAGTGAGTGACCTCCCAGTTCCGTGCAGCATACTGTCGTTTCACTGCACTGCCGATAGAATTTTTTATGTGTGTGTTTTATTTAAATTAAGCACTTTGCATGGGGGTGCGAACGGCTCAAGAAAGCTTGTTTTGAACGTCTTTCTTCGTGTTATTTCTTCAAAAATATATATAGAATTTTTTTATGAGCTTTCATATTTTTCTTCAATACCACTCTGCCGTATCCTCCGGAGCCATCTACTGTCATCTGTAGCGGTTTCAACTACTCGCTTGAAATGAGTGTGTAATTCTGAAGTATAATATATGCGCATTCTATTAACGTTTTATTTGTGATATAAACGTTCACTTCTAACTTTTGTTTGCCTTGTATAAGTCCTACACATTTCTTTCTATACTAGTCTTTTACTATGCCGCGTATTCCATACAACCTATACCCGCCGTAGTTGCTTAGTGGCTATGGTGGTGGGCTGCTAAGCACGGGGTCGCGGCATCGAATCGCGGCCACGGCGGCCGCATTCAGATGAGGGCCGAAATGCGAAAACACCCGTGTACTTACGATTAAGGTGCACGTTAAGGAACCTCAGGTGGTCCAAATTATTCCGGAGTCTCCCACTACGGCGTGCCTCATAATCAGATCGTGGTTTTGGCACGTAAAACCCCATAATTGAATTTTTTTCCCATACAACCTATCCCATAGACCACTTACCATCGCAAGTCTGCTGAGGTAATCTGTATTTGATAATACAGCGGCGTGAAATGGAAAAGTGTCATCCACCCGAATGTAGCACGAAACCTACAAAGGAAACCCATCCGGAACCAGGGCGAATTTTTTTCTCAACTGCGAAGCTTTGTAGTGTCGTGCTAAATTCGGGTGGGTGACAATTTTTCCTTCCATGAAGCTTCATCCACCTTGCGCGGATTCCGCAGAACTGATTTGTCCAATATAGCCACGTGTTCTGAACGTTGGCGCATGATTACATCTAGCAGCGCGATAAACGTCGTCTTTCTTTTCTGAACACTCAGATTAGATCTGTCGCTCGCAGCTATCGCCTAACCGGCATTTCCCTCCGTGTGTCCCTGTCTGTAGGTGTACCGGCACTGTGCCCAGCTTGACAGCGCGGGCCTCAAGGACCCCAAGACTCACGAGAGCACCAAGATCTCGGCCCTCTTCAATCTTGGTAGGCTCTACGCCGACGAAGGCAAATACAAGGTGCGTATATTGTGGGCAATCGGTTGACTGTTCCGCTCTCCGTTGTAGTAAACGGCGTTTGCTAGTTCGCATTGAATTTATTTACGTAAAACAGATCATAGCGAAAGCCGTCGGGCACTCTCAATTATGTCATTTATTAAGATTACTTATTTCGGAAATTTAGATACAAATTTACCCACTTGCGTTAGACCCTAGTTTGATATGTGCCTTAGATAAAGTGAAAATTCAGCTTGTCAAGTTCTTTCGGCATGATCGTAGCCTCTCCTGATTGGCGCACTTGTTCGCGGTTATACTTTGTTGCACACAAGGAGAGAAACAATTTTTTTTTCATACTTGTTTATTTTAGGAGGCGATCAGAGTTTACCAAGAAGCGGTTGCCAAGATGCCGGATCACTATCAGCCGCAGTCTCTCTACAACATGATGGGTGAGTTTCCATCTCTTCAAGCTTGAATTTCCACAACGTGTTTGCCAAGTCTCAACAACTGTGAATGCCTGCAGATGAGCATACGTACTTAAAGCCAATAATTTAACAATTTCCTCGTTAAAAAAAGAACTAAGCTACTTCTCTTGTTTTTTTTTTTCAGCGAATCTGTAATTGTCACAAATGTAAACGTACAGACGCCGAAAGTACAGCATTTGTCCATGACCACGCCTGTTCAATGAACCAAAAGTATTTACGCGCTGAAAATTGGATTGGAGTGCGGAGGTTCGATGACAGTGATTCGAGGGCAAAGTTACAAATGTGGGAGGTATTCGCCTCGTAGAAATTTACATAAATTTTAATTGTTTTCCTAGAAGGCGTACTTAAAAAGGTTCATACTTGGGAAGGAGGGCGTTAGTTAAACTAACAGCTTCTGCTAGAAACTCGGTTGCGATTCCGCGAGATCGCAGAGATTCGCTTTTCTTACTTTTATCGTTGCTTAAGGTGCATGCGCGCGAAATCTTGATGGTTGTGGTAAAAAAAAAACCGCGCTGATAATTTGCTACGTGCGTTCTTGCAGGTGAGGCATACTTCAAGCTTGGGGACTTTGTCGAAGCGGAGCGATGGTACAAAGAAGCCCTCAAAGCGAAGCACGACCACATACCAGCTCATCTGACCTACGCGAAGCTCCTGTCTAAACTGGTAAGGCGTCACTTCCTTTTCAGCTGCAGTTCTCCTTGGCTGGTGGGCACCGCAGTAAGCCTCAGAAATGGGGCCTTAATAGCGGATGTACTCGTACTTCTTTTTTTCACAATCAAGGCGGGAAGTTTGCGACACTTGAAAAAAAAATGATATTCTTTTCTTAGTTTTTATAAAATAATTTGCGTGCCAAGCCAACAGCAAGTGTCTACCGGCTTGATGAGTTAAGACTTGGCTGTTTGCCACCTGATAGATTTTTACGGGCAGTTTAGTTAAATGCGCTAGAAGAGCAAGTGTCGGTGTCGGTCATTACATTCTAGACGTTAAGCAAGCGTAAAAGTATTTCCTGGTTCCTAAATATTGTTTTCGTGAGCGCCTCTAGCTAATGGTTCGCGCTGTGTATTCTTACGATATTCCTAAATTAAAAAAAAAGACCCCAAGTTAAACAGAAACGTAGAAGGAAAAGGGGGAAAACTGACCTTTATATGTGTTGTCCCGCTGGTGTTGGTTCTTCCTAGCTGGGGTTGGTTCTTCTTTGCTTGCATTTGGTCTCTTTTTGTCAATGTTGCCGAAGAAGCTCGCGTATGTACTAGCGCTGTTGACACAAGTCCCCAAGTAACCAAAGTGCTCTGCTAACATTCGACACGGTTGCCTTACGTTTCCAGAACAGGCCCACCGAAGCGGAGCAGTGGTTCCTTCGAGCGAAAGGAATAGCCCCTAACGACTCCAGTGTGTATCAGCACTATGGTAAGCAAACTATATCTTGTTGGCGTTTCAGGAACATTTCGCTGATGCTGTTTAAGTGGGAATAACGACACGGCATTGTCTTATATCATCGGGTACGGTTAGTTTCGTACGAAAGCTCCTTCTTCGCGTTCGATAAGAAATAAGCATAAGATGACCGTATCTCCTATGTGAGACTGCGTGCGGGCAAACATGCATTGAGTTTGTAAACTCAAGCTAAATATAACAGTGCATAAGCCCCTGCGATAACTCTAGAATGGGCGTACCGCTCCTCAACTTCTTCACTATAAAGAAACACATGATTTCAACATTCATCTAATAATGAAGTATTATAAGAGCAGTTTTCTCGAGACATTACGCAATTAATTATCGATAGATTAGAGACGAAGCGGGAAAGGCTGGACAGTCAAGTTTATAGCGGTATTCTTTGAAATATCGTATTATTAATCATCTGGCCTAAAAAAACAATTTTTATTGGAGAAAAGAACCGCAAACTTTCCTTTTCCTTTACCGCAATTCGCCGCCGCTACATCATTGTGACGTCACAAGTTTCAAAGTATATTCTCGTATTTGGGCCGTTTTGACGCATGAAATGTTCTCAAAACTGGCGACGTTGAGTCTATCGTATCTTTAGAATGCAATGTAGCGCTTCTTTGCAGACAAGCAATTATCTAGACCAGATTAGACGCTGTCAAAATCCGTGACGTCATGGGGTGGCTGATGCGATATATAGTCAAGATGGCGTCACCAGCCGTATTTTTTTTTTCTCTGCATTCCCGAGCCTCCTCTCACAATAAGCGCGACCGTTCTGCTGTCTCAGAAGCGCAGTTAAGTAACACAGCCTAACTTAAAAACTTGGGAGACGCTTGGGGGAGGGGGCTTCGCCTTTAGGGGTAGAATGCGATAGCATTAAAGGGTCCCTGACTGCTTCTCACGCTTCCCGGCAACTCCAGCTTATGCAACCGTAATGTTTGTCTGGAAACGGTTGCGGTGAACGCTATGCACGAAGACGAGCTTTTTGGTTCTTTTTTTTTCCCCGCACGGCTGGCACCGTGGATGCGTGGAGGTGAGCGCCATCTAGTGGAGCTGCAAGAAACCGAGCAGCGCACGCGTTGTGTGCAGCTCTGTGATTGGTAGAAACGCGGCGTTTCACAGAATCACAGAGCTGCACGCAACGTGCAGGGCCCGTGCAGGGCCCTTAAAGCTATAGCTTTGAAAGCTTTTCAATGTCTCAACGAAAGCGTGAGCAGCAGTATCCGAACTCAGTGCAACCCGAGCTCCTTGTTACCTTTGTCGTTAGAGGGGAACAATTTCTCAACGACGCCGTTTTCCAACGCAGGTCAGTTCCTGTCCGAGTCTGACCGGCACATGGAAGCCGCCGAACTCTACCTTCGAGCCGCCGCGCTCGCACCCGACGAGTACGAGATCATCTTCAACGCCGCTAACACGCTGAGGTAAGTCAAGCTTGTGCAAGTTTCTGTCATGCTTCTTCGTAAAGCCACGCACTGACGCTCGCGAGCTATGAATGCCGAATTTCGGTACCATAACTGCTACAGTTCATAATGCCTGAATCTTAGCGATATGTTAGTTGATGGAATACTACGAGGCTGTTTTGAGTTCTCGTCTACCTCAGAAGATTTCTTTGTACTTGCGAAAGTTGCGATGGAGGACAGTTTACTTACGCTTTATTCGTTCCCTCGCCTTCAGAAAGAGAATGCGCTAGCACACACGTGCTGGTTTGGTGTAAGCCTTGATAATATGTTCTATCTTCTAAACGAAGCGTGCACCGTAGGAGTGATTACACATACGTACGCGCGCTCACAACTTAAAATAAGGCTAGGATTTCATGCTAACAAGCTATATATGTTATGTAATTACTGCGTGAATGTAAAGCAACACCATACAAGAAGACTCATAGAAACAGTGTAACCGCAGTGTCTTCTTTTGTATGTCTTTTTGTGCGGTGTCCCTTTCATCGCATTCGCGCAGTAGTTTCTTACAATAATAAAGAACCAACTAGCACCTCAAGATGTTCTTCTCTATAAAAAGCGCTAGATGCTGCGCAGGTTCTTGCTGTATCTCTTCTTACTGCTACCGTTACATCGCGTCACTTCGCATCAATATGGCATTTGCAGAGGTGATTTATTCTTCTCCTTTTGCGACACCAGATGCTTTCACGGGCGCGCTAGTGTAAACAAGGACAGAGTGGAGCATATTTCTTCACAATATCATTGAAGCAATGTATCTGATCTATTCGATTTATTTTCCAGGCAAGCGGGAAGGAATGCTGAAGCCGAGGCCTTCTACTACACTGCAGTGAAACTACGACCCGGTGTAAGTGCATCTACGTTGAAACAGACGTCCGTTCTCATTCTATTCTCGTCTTCACTATTTCAACTTCATTTCGGTCCGCTCCCGCGCCGTGTTTGTAAAGAAACAGATTCGATGTATGCTTCGATGCGGTGGGCCTGTATCTATCGCAGATGAAAACACAAATGATATAAACATGTACAAGCGAAGGCCCTAAGCCCGAGTGTAATATCGAGCGTGCAATGTATGGTAGGTCTGTTTACCAAGGTGGTTGCATACAGCGCAAGTGTTGTTAATCAATCATGCATGCAAAAGCAGTCTATTATATACGCCGCTCATGGCTTATGTTGCAGGTCATTCGCATCATTAAGGGCAAGCGCTCTTTCGTTGCGGTCGCATGTATCGTACAATAAGTATTAGCTGTGAAGCCAGTCAACCGTCTGCCGACCTTACCTACCCTGTAAACAAGCGCGCTTACTCACTCCGCCTGTAAAGTGTGCTCTTCCGCAGCTAAACACTGCTTGCGGCAAAGCCCGCTTTCAGAAACGCATCGCGTTCCTAAATGCAATGCTAAGTAAGCTGCTCTGTGAATTGCGTCGTGTAAATATGTATTTATGCAGCCGTCTTTCCAAGCTAGTTTTAGAAGCGATTTTGTTTGTTTATGCTGCGGTCTTGCTTAAGATGCAGCTGCTGCTGAATACGTCCTTCTCATAATTTTTGTTTGATTGTGTTTTTATATTTTGATTCTTAAATAATTGTAAGTTCGGCGTATGTAGAACTTTTCACTGATAAGAGATACTGGGGACTGTGCATTAGGCATAGCTTTAAATCTGGTCGTTGCAGCTCGATGCATATCAAACATGGCTCGCGTACCTTTCTTCTAATGGAGTAGCGTTCGCGCAGCTCTCCGCGACGGCTCAATGATGTGCAGATGAAACTCAGTGACCCACATCTTACGCATTTGCTTTAGCGCAGGATTTGCAAATTGTAACCATTTTCTTGCCTGCCGTATAGAATGCATCGTGCAAGCGTCACGTACAAATCGCGATTCCAGTCGGCTGTCCACATGCTGAAGCCTGCCGGTTGCATTCGTTGGTTCACATAAGTGCAGACCATCTCCAGTTGCTGCAGTCATCATATTTTTTTTTATTCGGCTTTATGTAAGGGAGTAAATAACAAAACTGACGACTAAGGCTTAATAAATAAAGACTCTGTCTTCAAAGAAGCTCCGCTGGTCTCCTCCTTTAAGAGGTCGATTCGAGTCCGCTCTATATAACGAACATGATGAAACGTGGTGCGCAAAAAAAGAAGAAGAAGCATAAGGGTACAGAAGGCAACAGGTCAGAGCGTTACAATCTGGACTAACGTTCTTCGTAGAACGCTAATACTCTCTATTAACGCCTTTTTCCTACCGTTATTGAGCTATCTTTAGTACACTATCACAAACTATCCCAGTGCTGCATCTTGCTCAACTGGTGAACAATCTTTCTACGGGCAAACCGCTTACCGCGCAGCTTGATGCAAAATGTCTCCCAGGCGGCAGACGCCTGAAGACTTCGGCTTGGAGTCCTCACCATTGTATTCTTTTTTTCTCGCTGCAGGAGGTCACGAGTCACATGAACCTCGGCGCCATGTTGCACGTCAACGGAAAGCTGCTCGAGGCAGAGTCGAGCTACCTCGAAGCGCTACGGCTGAAGCCAGACGACCCTATAACGCAGAACAACCTGCAGAAGCTTCGAAACTTGCTCGCCCAGAAAGGTCTTCGGGCCTCCACCACGATAGTCAGCAACCGGCGGTAGCGGCGTCGTAGTCCGCGGAGATCTCCACGGTAACACAGCGCGAGGTACCGCCGGAACCGGAAACACCTCAGCAGCGCATTGCGCGCAGAAGGCGCGAATGACGTCGACGACGCTGAAGCTACGCGGCCGGCACAGCCTGCGGCAGCCACAGATCCTTAGCCGCTGCTTGCTCGTCTGCGAATTTCACCTGCCGAGTTTCGTCGTGGCCTCTGAGATCTGGGGGCGCTTGCTGAGCTGAGGAGGTTGTTAGGGGCTGACACCCCGCGCCGCCGGATATCGGAGGCCATCGTTTCGTCTGCCAACTTCGCTTCGCCGCCAGGATTCGCCTGCACGGCGCCTCAACAGCGTGACATCGTCGGCGCCGATCCCAGACGTGTTTTTGTTCTCCACTCGCTCGTACGTTTGTTGTTGTCGTGCCGCTTCGGGTTTGTCCCCGGAAAGCGGCAGAGAAAAACACTTGTGTCCTACTAGACTGATCGCAAACTGACTATCGCCGTTGAGTGACCGCACAGAGCCTAGTCAGTCCTCTCCCCGACTCCCTTTTCCCACCCTTTTATTTATAACGCTGTTTTTATTATCTTTTACGCGTATCGTCTGGCAAGCTTATAGCAGCTCTGGAAGCGAGTGACGACTTTTGTGCCGCAGTTCTTACTGCACTGTGAGCCTCTGGAAAACGGAACTTTAGTCCCTCGTTGACTTTTCATATTTTTTTTTCTTGTCGGAATGACATGGGGGGAAATGAAGTGCAGTGAACACGTTACTTAGTCACTAGTGTGTCTGGCCGGACTCGATGCAGTATGAATCATTTGAGTTCATTTGTGGTTCTCCTTTCGCCTGTATCTGTGTGTATATAACCGGTTTATTATCGCGTTTCTCTCTCTCCCGAAATATCTGCTGCTGCACTTCGTCGATTATGTTATTCCTACGAGAAGCAACAGGTCTAGTCAAAGTGCCGACGCCCCCACTGTGGCTTGTCCGCTGTAAATTACTCGCTCGCTTGAACGGACGGACGTTCCTCTCCTTTGTTTGTACACACCCTGTATTTTTCTTTGTTTTTCTTTCCTTTTTTTTTTTTTACGTCGAACCCAAAGCCCACGTACGCGTGTAGTGCTTATTAATAAGCCTTCGCCTCTAGGAATGAAGTGGGGAAATAGCTGCCGAAAGAGAGAGAGGCGCCCTTTTCTTTTCTTTCTCTCTCTCTCTTTCCCTCTCTGGAGGAACGAAAGAAGGATATAGAGACGGAAGAAAAAGACAAATCTATATATTGAGTTGTGATACGCGCGTTTTTCGGTTTCTCCTTTCTGACGCAATCGCCTGGCGCACACACGACCAAACTTTTTGCTTCCATGTGTAGATCGACGCAAAGGACATAGTATATATAAATATTATACATATACTTTTTCTCGGCACATCCATCGTCCCTGTGTACAGAGAGAGAGAGCCATGTAGATAGACAACGTGTGGCAATACATGGGCCGAGATCCTGCAGGAATTTGTTCTAAGCTGACGGGAACTGAGACCTCGTTCCTTCTTGGCTTCGCGAATTACACTGCTTTAAAGAAAGAAAAGATATATAATCAATACCGAATGTGACGCAGTCATTGCAGTGCTCTCACAGCTCGTAATAGCAGTGGCTGGCTGTGTGCGATTTGTTTTCTTTCTTGTTTTCTATAAACTTATTTTAGAGTCAAAAGCAGAATTAGCAAGCTACCGAGGTTTTTATGAAGTATGTTATAAGGGAGGTTCTACGTGCACTTGATACAGTTAACTTCAGTCTGAAATCGTCGTCAATTCACAATGCGTTACGAGACTTTAATCGTCGCTCTACGGTGACCACAGTCACGGAACATTGCTTACGATAGTTTTAGCATTTCTTTCAAAGGTACTCAACATAAAACACAACAAACAAAGCCTGTGTCTCTCTTTATTTTTAATTTTATTTTTGTACCTATTCAAGAATTGAAAAGGTTATATTCGAAAACACTACCGATTCATTAGTCGAAGCCACACATCTTTCCGAGGAGACGAGAGATTTCCTTTTTTTTTTTTTTTCATCGGGATATTTCTCTTTTTTAAATGGTGAAAAATAGTGCGTGGCGGCTGAAATTTCAAAGCCACGCTGTTCGCGAAGCTAAAAGCTCGGAACTCGGCATTCATGTTATGTAAATATCGAAACCGGCTTCCGCTTTCTCGCCGGGAGATGGACTCCTCTTGACGTTTACTATTATTGGTAGTATTACTACTTTTCCTTCATTTAGTGACGAATGTCTTGTTCATTCGTGAACAAATTATAGGTCATTGAGGACGTTGGATTTCTCTGTGCTCGCTTTTTCTTTATCTTCTTTTTTCTTAAGGCGTGTGGACGCATTGGAGCGCTCCGAGTAAGGTTCCCTTGGTCTGCCACTGTAATTAATAGAAGAAGTATGAGATATTAAAAAAAAGAGAGAGAGAGGAAGTGATAGCCACGTGATTTCTATAGGCTGGTTGGGAGGGAAAGCAATCTTCTCTGGCCGTTTCTGTTCACTCAAGAGCAGCCGGCCGGCTTTTAACTTATTTATATTTATGGCATACCTTTGTTTGTTTTATTTTCTCGCTCGACCGTCGCCAAGGTCTGCAAGTGCACCCCGGGATTAAAAGGGTTTCTTCCGCACTACGAAACGGAAGTTTCTTTTCTTTTTCTTAAAACAGAAAAAGAACGACACTGGTGCCAGCAGTGTGACCATATGAAAGTGTTTGTCTGTTATGTCTCGACGCAAGAACACGCCATGGTATCGCGTGATTCGATTTGTTGTGTTTGTGCGTGTGATTCGAGCCACCAAATTGTGATCGCGTGTTTCACGCGTTTTCTCTGCACCGTGTGTTACTTGCAATGATCCCGCGTTCGTGGCAGATTCGCTGACGCGGAGATTAGAGGAAGCTTGTGGTGGATTGCTGCTTCTTGTGTGCCCATAGTCACGAACCTGTCTTAAAAAAATAATTTTTTTTCCAACTCGTTTTGAGATAACGGAGAGACTCTCGCGCCTGTTTCTCGTTAACATTTGCCTCATAGGCAATGATAGAAAATATTTTAGGAAAAGAAATTGTGGCATCAGCCAAAGAATGGGAAACTAAAATGTCAGCTCCTCAGTCTCGACACGTGATGTTAAAACAAATCACGAGCTACTTTGAAGGCCGTGAGAGAAGAACAAAAAGACGACTGAAATTATTATTGAAATAAGTATAGGAGACTGCAGAGGCCTCTAGAGGTCATATTCTGAAATGATCACTTGAAGAGATATCACCATCAGATGTACGATAACTGCCAAATCCAGCGGACAAAACGCGCTTCGCTCCAACGAGTTATCGTGCCGGATGCCATGTCACGCACAAGAGGCGGTATCTCGGGAAGTGAATAATTCAAATTACTGTCACAGGCTTGGTTACATTGCAATTGACAGAATTAGGCAATCTTGTGCTGTGCAGAGGGTTTCTACAATGAGGTGCTTTGAAACTCTATTCAAATTGTGATTGGTTCTTTGTTTCTTATCTTTCTTCTTGTATATTTAGGCGCAATCAGATTTGTTTGGTCTCGTGACTTTGGGTGAACAAGACACGTGGCTTTCTCCTTCATGATGCTCGGTGCACAGTTTGTTCCATAAACAGTTGTAGTTCCCGGTTTGTCTCATTTCGCTTGCTGCCCATCTGTGTACCACATGCGTCGTCCCACGGCGCCCATGCGCTGTCCGGGTGGACGCACGAAAGCCAGCGTGTGCCGAAATGTTAAAAAAAAGATGATAATAATGAAAGAAAGAGAATGTTATTAAACTTGGAATGAACGCGCACGCGTAATAAGATTTAGGCTTTCCTAAAAAGTTCTGTACAATACATTAAGATATTTACAAATAAATTTTTGAATCTAAACACTGCGAATGTGTTGTTTCTGTTGAGTCTATCTGCCGGGAATCTTCGAGGACTGGACATCGCCGTGTACGTAAGTAGCAGTACGGGCGCAGCTCGCGATAGCTTAGCCGGTCGACACATCCTGGTTGATTATTACAGCGAAGCTGTCTATGGCTCTGATCCCAGGATTTATTCGTGGCGTAACGTCGACAGAAAACTATCATCATCAATGGCTCATACCCCCGTAAGACAGATGCTACAAGCACACAGCAAAGTGAAGCGAACAGTGCATACATTCTATGGAATCACGCATACAACATACAGAACAGCATACGTTTCAATAAAGAACAAGCTCAAAACAAGCATCCGAACCACATGATTGATGATAAGGCGCTCCTGCGTTTACATGCAATGCGAATCACGTAGCGCTCCCCGCATACGCTTCCCGGTATATATTACTGTTGCGCAAGCTGCCGCCGCGACGGCAGCTTGAATGTAGCATTCGAAGCAGGGAGTGACGTAACTATAGTATACACTTTCGTATGCGTAAAAGAAGAACCCGCCTAGCAACTTATTTGTGTTGTGACAGTGCTATGGGATGGCCCCGTATACAGTGAGGACTCCTGAAGAGCAGCGTGCATACGAGGCGAGGCGAACTTCGCTTCTCTCTGGTCCACTCCTTGTAGGTGCACGAAACAGCGGCGTAAGCCAAGTCGCAGGCCGTCGAAACGTCTTAGGCTAATAATTAGGTAAAGTGCATGTGAATGTCGCCCCAACTTAATCGTAATTCGTAAGTTCTTCGCAACTGAAATTGACGAGTGCACTCGAAAGTTCGCAATGCCAAGTTTGGACTGCGGTTTCGAGTTAAATTCATCGGCCGAAAAGAAAATCGGCTTTATCGCGGATTCCCTGGTCTGGATAGATGGTTTACATTGACGGTCATCATGGCCGCCATCTCGGGGTACTAGCACGTCGAGAAGCTGCGTAAACAAGAAACGTGACCGAACGTGACAGCACCATGGCATGACAGGTGCGTCTTGCGGCGAGCGACATATCAGTAACATCGATAATATTGTGAGAATGGTCACCGTAAAAAAGCAGCGCAATGTACGCGTGAAGATATGGTGCACTGACGTCATCGTGACGTCACGCGAAAGCTATCTATACTTTTGCTCAGGAGAGTACAATCGCGTGCCACGTAGCTGCTACCGTTGTTCCTCCGAATGGAATTTGAAACACATCTGCCACTGTCGTGCGTTCAATAGGCGGATTCGTCGGCCGCGATCGTTTCCACTGACAGCACAGTGTTCCGGCATGCAGCCACTGATAAAGTATACATAGTGTCCCTGTTCTGCTTCAGGATGGTTTAACTATCTTATCGCAGATACAAGTTTCTCGTGATAACCGCGGCACATTGCATTTTGAGTGCTTTGGAGGGAAGTCTTCTAGCCGAAAGAAACTTATTTAGTTATGAAGTGGCCCCTGAAGAATAATTTTCAGTGCCGCTCGAAGCGCCGGAAGCCACGCTCCCGTAAGCTTGTCAATCTTGATATCGACAGACTTCAGATTTGACTAGAATGAAGCCAAAATAAGAGATTTAGTCGTGTCTACGTCTTTCGCACATTGCAATATTAAAAATACATGTAATACAGTAATAAAAATAGTGTAACATAAAAAGAAGAGTCTCTGATCATCATGCTGGTATTTTTACCCTCTCTTAAGACACTGTGCAATGCAGCCATAATAAAGATTCATCATCAGCCTTATCATCACCGTCATTGTCACCATTATCGTTGCTGCTGTTCGCAGTAAACGAGTTCAAAGCCGGCGCAATCGCTGAGTTCTGCAGGTTTATTTTTTATCTTTGGTTCGCTACTTGATACGAGGCTCTAACGTAGGCACGTAAACGCTGAAAACTGTGCATTCGAGCTTCCAAAGCAACCGTGCACACTTCATTCAGGTCATAAAAGACACAGTGGTTGATGGAAAACAACCAAGGTCTTGTTACTTGAACCCTACCTGCTGACCCATAAATGGCGTCCCAATATGTGCGCTGAAGATCGCACGAAAGGACGACTGGATCCTGTCTTCTGCCATCGAGAAAGGTAGGTTTCTAATGGCGTTGCTGAGTGTTTATCTTAAAGAGGAAGCGTTATCTCGTGACCAATTTAACTCTCGATTTACTAATTTCGTTATTCAAATGCACAAATGCTCTCACTAGACAACTTACGAAGCGATTTGAATTAAACCTGCTGTATTTATGAAAGCAAGTTCTACCGACTGTCTGCAGGGAGTCCAGTTTTCCTTTAAAAACTCCAACTTTCTACGCAAATAGCCGAAAATTCTTAAGTAAAAAAAAAATAGTGACGCCCAATGTTTACAATTCAGCAACTGTTCACACGAGATATCGCATTTCTTTTAAAACTCAGGTTCTCATACCCCACTCTGATTATGAGGCACGCTGTATTGGGGGTCGCCGGAATAATTTTGACCACCTGGGTTTCTTTACATGCACCCAGCGCATAGTACACGTGCGTTCTTACCCGCCATGGTGGCTCAGTCAGCTAAGGCGTTGCGCTCCTAAGCACAAGATCGCGGGATCGAATTCCGGCCGCGGCGGCCGCATTTCGATGGAGGCGAAACGCAAAAACGCCCGTGTGCTTGCGTTGTAGTGCCCGTTAAAGAACCCCAGGCGGTCGAAATTAATCCGGAGCCCTCCACTAGGGCGTGCCTCATAATCGGAACTGGTTTTGGCGCGTAATACCCCAGAAAGAAGAAGCAATGATATAGCCCTACTGACCCAACCTGTTCTCAACATTGCCAATACCGAAACTGGCCCACCCACTGCTTTACCTACGAGTACATTCTCCCTCTTGTTCTTTTAACGTTTTCAACGTCTAGAGGTACTTCTATAAACGCCTCTTTCATTAGAATAAGAGCCCGCCACCACGATAGCACCGATTGCCGGGGGAATGCGCTACGACAGGCACATAAAGGGTACTGACATGATATTTTCGACTTTTCATTGTTGTTTTTTTTTCTCTTTTTCGCAAATGAAAGTCCTAACACACTAAAACAAAGAAAACAATAATGACAATTGCCTTAAGCGCCCTAAAAATTTAGTATAAAAGCTTTTCTAGAGCGAGTTTCGGTTTGATTTTCCAGGAGGATATGTATCGTGACGTCATGATCCAGTATGTGGTCACGTGAGAGCGGGAACGTAGGAGCTGCCGCCTGTTATGCTGCTACATCAGCCCTCACAACGGGTAGCAGCATACGAGGCCAACGAGCGAGCAGGAACGAGTGTCAAAACGTCGCAATATCCTGCTCCCACATATTGTGCCGTGACGTCACGACACAGTATCCTCCTGGAAAAGAAACCGAAACTGTCTGTTGAAAGCTGATATGGTAAAATATTAACGGCGCTGCGAGGCTTGTCCCTCTAACTTGTAATGTTTAGAGGTCTAGGACTTTCATTCAACGCAAGTGAATATTCGAAAATATCATGTCAGTACCCCTTCAAAACAGAATTTATGGAGTTGCCTCTCCGTTATCCACCCCTTTAATGCTATAAGTTATATTTAGTGGAACGAATGCGGGCTCTACTATGCACTTCAACGTGTGCGCAGAAGGTTACACAAAACGTCCGAGGACAAGCGAATCTCGAGACGTCTAATGCACCAAAAACATAGCCTTAGAGATTTTTAGCGTGCTTCCATTTGTTGCAACAGTGTCATGTTTTGTCTCGGAGACCATGCATTCAGACATTCAGAAATGTGCTGTGCGGTTTATGAAGTTCGACAACGCTTAATAGAAACATAATGCTTGTATACCACTTCCTGGCGGGTTTACTACGCAAGCCACAAGGCAACGCAGAGTTGTTCCTGCATTTTATATCGTTTCTCCCACCTCTCGATGCTATTCGAACTTCAGTTACTCTGAGGGAGCTATCTAACCTGGAATTATTGAATTTAGTTAATTGAATAATAAGCTAGATATCTTTAGTGTACGCCCATAAGAATTTATTAAGTCGCCGATAAAATGACTCGTTACAAGTGAAACAGCGGAACGATTAATATGAACCACGGTGCTTCGAATCCACTTCTTATTCATCGAACCACGTTCACAGGGAACATCAGTGGACAAGAACAATTTCAACTTGACCTCATATTTACGTCCAACTTTAACAAACACGCAGTGCATCAGGTGCTGTTTAGTACATCTTCTAAACGTTTTTATGCGACTTCATATAGAAGTTGAGAGCAAGACAGTGAAGTAGATATTCCGCGAAGTTGTTCTGCAGTTGTAAAAACTCGGCAGTGTTCACGCCATGGAGTTGTTTTCCTTCCTCCATGGTTCACGCGCAGCACCCGTCCAGCCATCCTACGGCAGAAGGGGGAACCACTATCCGTCCTTCTTTTTGGCGGCCAATGACGTGACGACATCTGCCGGGAAGTTTTACAACCGCCGTTCTCATCGATCACGGTTTTGTACGTTTGTTGGTTTGAATGTGCTATTATCGGGTCCTTTGTCCACATCTGTTGCCTTTTCTGGAAGCCAGGGCACACTTGGTGTTTCGGTACGCAGTATGAGTGTGATCAATATTTTGGCCGTACTGTTCTGGGAAGTCGAGCAGCGATTTGTGTCCGTCCGCAGGGAGCCATTTTCTTCTCAGATCACACGCGTAACGTGTTCTGTTTGATCGTCAAACTTTTACTTAGTCGACAGCATCAGGTTGAAATTTCGGCAAATGAAATATATTGAATTGTTCCTGTTTCTTCTGGGAACAAATGCCATTACTGCGACGCTTCAACCTACATTTTGAGGGCATTTCTAAGGATAAAAGGACCTTACTTCTCATAGAATGCGAAAAAATAAAGGAGCAAGGCTGGTTTTGAAAATGACAAGTGGTCTAAAAGTCCCCAATCTCGTACTGCGGTGTCGACGAATGTGCAGCAGACGACAGCCAGGACCGATCGCGGCGCCACGCAGCGTCGGTTCTTCTCACAACGTACGCATCTCGTCCCCGGATGTATGACGTTATTGAAAAAGCTGTCGCCATCACTGATCCTGAGTGCCCTTTAAAGCCTTAATTTTAATCAACCTCGGGCTCGGGAACATGTAAGTCGCAATTCCTTTGCGTTTTTCGTCGGTCTCGCTATGCAGAGGTTACTGTAACAGCTGATAATTAGCGACGGACAGCTTTCTTTCGCTCTTTGCTCGCTAGGCCACTGCCGGTTCTGCCCATCCCGGACTTAATTTTAGGTGCGAAGCACCTTATGCGCTCGGGCTGTGGGCGTCTCCTGTCCTCGTCCTCACGCTAAATCACGCGCATTTACGCGGTGGGCGGCGCAATCACGCTCTCTCCCACCGGCGCTTGTCCGGCGCCGCGCGGCGAGTGGCAAATAAAACGGCGCGTTGGCTCAGGAAAAGCTCTTTCTGCTGTCGGCGTATCCTGTCGTCGTCGTCACGGTAAAGCAAGCGGCTCGTGCTCACGCTGCACGCGCTTGTGCCACTGCTCCCGCGTTCGTCGTCGTCGTCGTCTACCACAGCTGGCTGCGTTGCCGCTCATCATTCCGGCTATAGAATTTCACTTCTCTGCTGTCGTCGTAAGGGGGAGGCCGCGTTTACGGGGTTATGAGCCATTGCTTAAGGCAGTATGAGCCCATTAGCGGTGCATCACTGCATGCTTCACACCTTCCCAGGTTTCACGTTAGTGGAGCTGAATTTCGCTCAATGGGTCATTTGACACTTACGCATAACATTTAATTCACCGCTGAAATTTTTTAAGTTTTACAAGATCGCCTAAGGCAGGTAGCATAATTCGAAACACATATCGAAGCACATATTCAAGTAA